>NW_027506886.1:0-145000 GCF_052324685.1 Brachyhypopomus gauderio
ACGGGTCCATAACCTGGGGACGCTCAGACACGGGGTCCATAACCTGGGACGCTCAGACATAGAACAAGTGAAATGAAATCATGATAAACAAAGCACAAACTCTGGTGGAGGGAACAGCCCACCAACAGATTACACGGAGACGAGGACTATAGATACACAGGTAGATTACGGGAGAAACTAGATTGTGATTACACTCAACAAGACCAGGGCGGTGACAAACCCAAAACAAGACCACAAACAAAACCACATGCCACGCCGTGCAGTCACAACACACCCATTCAACTCTCCTTGCTTTCCAACTTATTTCGCGTGTTTTGCCATACTAATAATTCCCCCAGCAACTCCCCGAATGCACGCACGCGCGCCACACAACACACACACACACACACACACACACACACACCACTCGCTGCTCATAGAGCTCCAGAAATATTAGACGCAGAGGTTTTGTTCTTGCTGTGTTTTCTGTTCTGTTTCTGAAACCGTTTGTTTCCAGGAAGGTTGCTTGTCAGGGAAGAGCTGCCAAGACACGTCAACACAATTACAGATGACTGGAAGCTTCTTCCCCGTCCGTACGCAACACCACCTGATTACTAAACAGCACCCCAACGCCGGCTGGCATTAATGGGGCCAGCGCGCCGGCCCCGGGGGCGACCCACAAACCTGGACTGTGCTAAACAAGGCCGCGTTGCTAATGATATTTATCATAGCGCGCAGCATTGATCTTTAATCTATTGCCATGACTCAGCTAAATTAAATCATCATATAGACGGGTCACAAGTGTCGAGATGCAGCGTCCATGTTGATACACAACTCGCCTCGTCTTCTTCACAGGTCAGTTCTGGAGAGGCCGGATGGGTGGTTAGCTCCACCCAATGGGAAGACGTTACTGTCCTGATTGGTGGTTAGCTCCACCCAATGGGAAGACGTTATTGTCCTGTTCGGTGGTTGGCTCCTCCCCTCCTCCTCGCTGCACAGCTGCTGTGTGGGAGCGTCCTGGGCCAGGTGGACACGCTCATCCATCCACAACTACACCTGGTCCACCTCCGCGCTCGTAATATCAGTAATATCAAGACCCCGTGACCATGGAAGCTATTACAGTGCGGCACGGGCTAGTCTGGTCCATAACGGCTCCCTGTAAGGTCGGTGAATAAGCAGGCTGGAATAAGGGGCGGGTGACTGTATACGAGCCTATTCATATTCTCATTTCATAAGCTATGATGTAAGTCCGTGCAGGGCATTATCCAGTGAAGTCTAATCGCTGGGTCCTCTAGCTGTACAACACCAAGATCGATGCTTTTCACTAACCAGCTCTGGAGCTCAGAGAGGCCCAATCAAAACAGAGAATCAGTTATCTGCTTAAGAAAAGAAAAAACAAACAATAACTATAACCATGTGTGTGTGTGAGAGAGAGAGTGAGTTTGTTTTTAGTCTTTTTTAAAAAACAAATAATCCCTCATCAGTAATCCCTCACACAGCTGTTCTAGTTTGCCCAGCTGCGGTGTTCAGCCTGGAATGGGAGGACGTTAGTGTCCAAGGCTCTGCGTTCAGGGACTTACGGAGGTCATCAGGGTCGTGTAGGCGCGGTTCACTTCAGCCTCCCGCTCCGTGCCTACGTGATGGGGAAGGAAGACGACCCCCAGCCTCCGAAGAACGCCTCTGAAGGACAAACGTTACAGCACAACCACACCATCCGCAGACACACCAATGTTATACAGTCCAGTCTCACTGAGACACATAATACATGAATATACATACACATATATGAGAATCCAGGGAGGACCTGTAGTGCACTGTAGTAAAAACGTAGAGGTAGTGAGAACTACAGTGATGAAGACAGAAGCCATTCGACAGCTGTGCAAGCAAAGAGCTTCTTAAGATCTTGGAGGTGACACCAAATGTGAGAAAAAAGTGCGTTTAAAACAGTAAAATTCATTCCAAGTTGGGAGTGTGTAAGCCTGTTCTTTTTCTCTGTGTTTCCCCAACTTCGCTGCTGCCACAGCTGGTAATGCAAACAGACACGTCATTAATGTCCATTAGCATTACATGCCTCGCCACTGGAAACCACAAACCCGTCATTCTGAAGGTCTGAAGGTGTGCGGCACACCGATCAGCAAAGGCTTCGTTTCTCCTGAGTAAAGCTGACTACAGAGCTTGCAAGAAATACAAAATCAAGCGTGCAGTAATGCGAGAGGATGAACGGGTGCTAATGATCGATCCTTTTGTGCCGGTTTCGTGGCCGCGTTAACACATTTACATGCAGCACAGCTAGAGGCACTGCAGACCGCAGTAGCATCGCTAGTTATCTCGCTCGTGAGGAGCCGCTCTTTGATGCTTTTGTCTGAAGATTAGTGGGGGATCCTTAAAATAGGGGCGTGGTCTCAGCACCATCCTGGAAACCTTGTGTAATCGGATGGATGGATGGATGGATGGATTCTTCATGATGAAGGGACTCTGGCTGAAATGTCCTCTACCTCTTTCACTATAGTACACTGCAGTTACTCACCTGGAATATTCTTTGTAGACGTATATAATACACACAACCTCTTCCACATACAAAGCTTTTATTTATAACCTCCTGCCTCAATGGTTTTGTGACTTGTGCACATGAATCATGCATGGCCTGTGATGTAACGCCAAAATCACTAAATCAGCGTATTCATAACTGGCCTTTGAAATAAATATTTGCAGCAGCAAAGCACTATATGCACCACGGCACCATGACAATGAGACTGCGAATATAATACCAGCAGCCCTCAGGGCCAATCAGAATCAGCGGATGGTAATTACCTTTATGACCTCACCCACAGAAAAAGCCCACATCCTCACTCCTCACCTACAATTGTGTTTTGTTTCCTAGCTACACTGCTTAGATCCACTAGTCTCCACCTGTGGGCAGGTCAGCAAGAACCTTTCAGCCAATCAGAACAATCGGTGGCTGGTGCAGTGAGCCTGTGTTTACACTGAGTGGAAGGGAGATCCACTGGGTCCTTAACATCTATTGGTTTACCAAACTGCTGTAGAGTCTAGTCACTGTGGGTGTGTGGTTAGCTGGACCTAACCCAGCCGGGGTACATGCAGTACATGCAGGGTACATGTGGGTGTGTGGTAGGTTTACCTCACGCAGCTGGACCTAACCCCGGCTGGGTAGATGCAGTAAGGAACTCGCAGGTTGTGACAAAACAGAGTAAGTGCGATGAGGGCCTGATCCAGAATGCTCTGACGGATATGCACGTACACCAGTGGGCTTTTCTGCAAAACACACACACACACACACACACACACACACACACACACACATGAATGAGTGCTCTTTATCAAAAGCAGAAAGGCTAGGACGCCAGTACCAGACTACCACTGCAAACGATAGATACAAATGTTTGTTTGACAGGCGTCCACACTTGCAGTATAATAAAGATGCACCTCTCACTCAGCATTACTGCACACGGTCACAAAATGTTCCAGCAATGTAACGGGGACCTAATGTCAAAATAAAAGCCCTGATAAAAAACTTTGGAATGCTTTCAAATGACTGTGATGACTTCACTTAGCTTACATATCACGTCACAGCTGAGGCTGCTTGTTAGTGCTAATATTTCCCTTTTTTAAAAAGATTGGTTTTAGTGGGGTCCACATCACCCCATGGGAAAAGGGGTTCAGGAGGAACGATCTTAGTGGACAATGTTCAGATCATCACACAACCTGCTGCTCAGAGCATATGAGTGGCACTAAACAGGTAGATGAATGGTACTTATCACACACACAGCTGGAGGAGATCCCACACACACACACACTCACACACACACACTCGCGCACACACGCTCGCGCACACACGCTCGCGCACACACGCTCGCGCACACACACTCGCGCACACACACTCGCGCACACACACTCGCGCACACACACTCGCGCACACACACGCTCGCACACACACGCTCGCACACACACACACACACACTCTCGCACGCTCGCACACACACACACACACACTCACACACACACACTCACACACACACACACACTCACACACACACACACTCACACACACACTCACACACACACACTCTCACACACACACACTCTCACACACACACACTCTCACACACACACACTCTCACACACACACACTCTCACACACACACACTCTCACACACACACACTCTCACACACACACACTCTCACACACACACACTCTCACACACACACACTCTCACACACACACACTCTCACACACACACACTCTCACACACACACTCTCACACACACACACTCTCACACACACACACACTCACACACACACACACTCACACACACACACTCTCACACGCTCACACTCTCTCGCACGCTCACACTCTCTCGCACGCTCACACTCTCTCGCACGCTCACACTCTCTCGCACGCTCACACTCTCTCGCACGCTCACACTCTCTCGCACGCTCACACACACACACACACACGCAGCAGGCACTGGGAACAACCCGAGCTGTTCCTTTGAACAGCATCTGCAGCTAGATCGCCGCCTCACATGAGAGGAAGAGCGTTTCCTCTGTGAATATTCAAAACTCAGCTGACTGGAGAGATAAAGGGAAGTGTGATAGAGATCAGACAGGAGCAGGTGTCCCGTCACGGAGACGGAGCACATCGGACAGACCTTCACACGGCCTTGAACGACTACACAGCCCTCGGTGGAAGACAACCTCACTCTGTAAAGAATAAAGCTACACGTCTCTTTATGGCAGAACACCCCTGTAGCTTCAGCCCAAACACCAGCTTGACTGGCACAGCCTTGGTGCAACCTGGAGGGCGGATGGAAGTTCAGACCAGCTGTTTGAGAGCGGTGTGAACTGCCACGCAGGCTGTATGAGAGCGGTGTGAACTGCCACGCAGGCTGTATGAGAGCGGTGTGAACTGCCACGCAGGCTGTATGAGAGCGGTGTGAACTACTACACGGCAGAGTGAAATTAAACTTGGTTATATTGTTCACTGGAAAATCAGCTCCAAATTACATCACACATACACCCACCCAACCACACACATGCCCCTCATACATGCATCCAACCACACACATGCCCCTCATACACCCACCCAACCACACACCCACCCCTCATACACCCACCCAACCACACACCCACCCCTCATACACCCACCCAACCACACACCCACCCAACCACACACATGCCCCTCATACACCCACCCAACCCCACACCCACCCCTCATACACCCACCCAACCACACACCCACCCAACCACACACATGCCCCTCATACACCCACCCAACCACACACATGCCCCTCATACACACACCCACCCCTCATACACCCACCCAACCACACACCCACCCCTCATAAGAAGAGAGAGAGTCTGTTGGAGACGAGGAGAGGGTGAAGCAGGGCACACAGGATGAGTGCAGGAAGTAAGGGATAAAATGGACCGAGGGGAGCATGAAGAAAGGAAGGATGGAGAAACAGGGATGACGGGTGGGAAAGAAGGAAGGAGTCTGAGGAGGGAGGAGTCTGAAGAGGGAGGAGCCTGAGTAGCTGCTTACCAACTGTGTGGCCCGGTGGAGACCAGACATCTGGTTAAGGTTCACCTGTAAGCTGCAGAAAGTCACGCCAAAGATCTTCAGGAGCAACCAGCTCACCAGCCTGATTGAGAGAGAGAGGGTTAGGGAAAGAGAGAGGGAGGAGAGAACGAGAGAGAAAGTGGGGGAGTGAGAGAGAGAGAGAGAGAGAGAGGGAGAGAGAGAGAGGGAGGGAGGAGAGTTAAGGAGAGAGAGAGAGAGAGAGAGAGAGAGAGAGAGGGGACGGGCCAGTCGGACCGGAGCAGTATAGGAGACAGGGAGGTCTCAGCCAAGGCCAACATCTCACTGGGGACTCCTCCAGTGCACAGCTCCTCCACACCACTCTCTCCTGGACAGAGTGCAGGTATTAGGACCTGCCTTACCCTGGACACACACACACACATCCACACACACACGGTCATAGGACAGCAGACTCTTCAAAGCCCTCATTATGCCCTGCACAGCATCAGACAGATAAGCAGTGTCCCTAAACAAGGCTGTGTATGCCCTCGGAGTGAGAAACCTCTGAAAGTGAGAATGTTGTTTTTAGACCATAAAAGGTCGTTTAAATGTTAGGCACCAAATTAAGTGAAGCTCCTGGGTGAGGAGAGGGGGAAATGTGAGCTGAGGTGAACTGGAAGTGTGTGGCACCTCCAAAGAGCAGGGGCGGGTGTTAGATGTCCCATCTCTTAGACTCCGCACCACACCACCAATCGCCAGCCAGCTCCCGGGCCCTCGTGGAGTCTGTCGTCCAATCAGTTTTCGTCTGCCTGACATTAACCAAGGCACGGTAAGGGCGGAGCTAGCCTCTATTGTCACCCAGCACACTACACAGACTCCACAACCCTGTGTACCCATCACTGTTGCTTTATCTACACCCTAGAAAACAACGGCATTCGCATGGCCGTCTTTAAGAGCGAGTTCACTGGCCGTGGGAGTCTAGGCCATGAATGCTGTGTTTGCTCAGTCAGGACAGTTGCCCCCTGGTGGTTCTCCACCCTCACTACACCCAGGAGCCAGGCCGGCCAGTGACATCACTTTCAATTAGATACCAGTGAGAAAAATAAAGAAATAATCCAGCAGTGGAAAATGAAGAAATGAAGTCCAGGCCCAGAGCTGCGGTGGACCCAGAGCACCTCACAGGGCCCTCCTGGTTCCACAGCGTCTGCATGTTGGAGAGAGGAGGTCCAACACCCACGGAGCAGCTGTGTAGTGAGCAGTACCTGTCCTTGCTGCACACCCTCACAGGTCCGTCTCCAGCAGGACTGAGGTGAACCTTACGGCCCCAGACAAACAGCACGCAGCACACACGCCTGACTAGCCAGCCCCGGTACCTGAAACACACACACACACACACGCACACACACACGCACACGCTTACGCATGGGCACGCTTAAGCACGCACACTTGTGTAAACTCATATTGTTTCATTTGACCAGAAACAAAATGAAAACACTCCCCACCCAATTAAGAAACAAAGCCAATCGTGTCTGTGCCACAGCGTGTCACCAAAATATTAATTTGCTCCTCAAACGAATGAACTTGCGTCTTCATTTGGATCGCTCACTTCTACAGAGATGACAGCACATGTCTGAAGTGTGTGTGTGTGTGAGGATTTATGGGGAGTGGTATTGAAAGGCTGAGAAATTGATCATTCGTCCAAATGCCTCTTGTACCCGGGCTGGCGTGAGAGAGGCCGGTCCCATGTGTCTCCTCTAATGAAGTACACGATAGTGACACAGGCTACCACACAAGAGGCTTTCTACTCGATGGCGGGCTGACGCTAGAATGCAACAACACTGGAGGAGAATTTAATCAGGCGGTGAGGGGAGGCGGGGGTAGATAAGCTAGAATTTGAATTTTACTGGCCACTTAGGAGATCTTCTAGGTGACAACTTGTTTCTCTGTGCACACGCAATCCAATCAAATCCTCTCAAAATGCCACAATGCCTTCCACATCTGGGCTGGACTGTGCTGCACTACACTAACCGTGAGGGACGGGGGGCCACTGTAGGTCTGTAGGGTCAGGGAGCTCGGGCAGAGGGCTGATCTTACCTGGTGTGGGTTTCGTTCACGCAGAGAAGGTTCCGGAAGCCAAGACACGGAGTGTGATGTAGTAGCTTTCGACCCTGAGAGGCAGGAGAAGCAACTTGTGGTCAAACGCACAGTGCCTAAGCAACTCACTGCAGACTGCACCCTGCACAGCAGTGTGTGTGGCACAAATAAAACCGTGAACCTTGTTGCTAGGGGAGATGATCACTAGTTGCCAGGGTCCAGATGTTCAAGCGGATGCTCTAACAGGAGTTGATGCATTTGACGTCTCAAATAGAATTCAGCAGCTGTGCTGGTGGGGCTGAGATTAAAACCCCACACACCGAGGGATTCAACCCAATAACCACCTAATTACAGCTCCATTACAGCCACTTCCTTCCAGTGCACTGATGTCTCCACCGGGAGCTGTGCTCCTACAAACAAGCCTAGTCATCCAGCAGCTCGTAAAACCCTGGCGCTCCAGTAGGGCAAGAACCTCTGGAGTCTTCATTACTTCCACTGTCATCTTCTAATGAACGTTTTTATCACACAGAAAAGACAATGTGTCCTTGTGTTCAAAACCACTGTTATATCTTACAGCGCAACATAAAGCTTGAATCTGAAATTCTGAAATGCATTTGAAATCAAGAGGCGCGCGCGCGCACACACACACAGACTCACCAGACTCTCCGGAGTGCATTGGTGACAGCACTGACCCACCAGGGGTCTGAATTTACCAATGAAGGGAGTCACAGTCTTCAGTTTCTTCCTGATCTTCACTCCGCAGGATAACTACACACACACACACACACACACACACACACAGATACATACACACACACACAGATCAACGGGTGGCAAAAGCGGAATGTCTTTCAAGGATGAAAGAGAACAAAATAAATAAATAAACAAATCTCTCTTCTCATCTTGCCAAATATTTCAAGCAGAGATCAAATGCGACAGTCCAGCCAGTGAGAAGCCTGTGGTGGTTACTTAAGTACCTCATCCACACTGCCCGTCCTCCACCCCTCTGCCCGTCCTCCACCTCTCTGCCCATCCTCCACCCTTCTCCCCGTCCTCCACCCCTCTGCCCGTCCTCCACCCTTCTCCCCATCCCTCTGTCCTCTCTGTAATCAACCCCTTCACCTCTCCTGGCTCACACCTTTTTCACGGAACAAAGTTTATGGGCAAATGCTAAGAAAACGTTGAGGTGGTGATGAGGCTGGGAGAGACTACAGACACACGTCCCTGGGAGAGACTACAGACACAGACGTCCCTGGGAGGAGTTGGACGTACGGCAGACGTGCGAGTGGACAGCGTCCCACTGGCTGGTGTCAAACGCGGAGACTGCTCTGAATTATCGCTCGTGCTGAATTTCAACTGAGGATGACATCAATTCAGGCAGTTATTGATCTTCACATTACAGCGCAGACAGATAAGACACTGGCCCAGAGACAAGAGAGATTGATTCATCATTCAGGAAACGTCTCTGCTGCTCATGGCATCGCAGCCTCTGATAATCTGTGTGGGAAATCCAATCACGGTACTTAATTATTAAAAAAAGACTGAATAATAGACAAGAATTCATGACACCCAGGTTAATTCTGTTAATATCCATTGTCTGTGAAATCTGAAATAACATCATCAGTAGAAATAAAGTGATCTCACATTCTCTCACAGACTCCCCCTGTAGTTCTGGTCACGCATAATGACGGTGCAAAATGAAAATACTGCAGGAGACAGTCTGAACTACACTGTGTTAAAATGGTTTCATTAAAATTGATATAAGTGTTAATATATTCTTGTTAAAATATTCTTCACTGAAGTTTTTATTCTGCACAGAGGATAACACTGTTTTGGTACACAAACTCAATTAACCGTCAGTAAAGAAGCAGTCACCAGAACAGACGTGTTCAGTCCAGACTCAAGCAAGAAAGTAAACAGTAAAAAAAAAAAAAAAATCCATTACATATTAGTTAATAACTCAATCATTGTCTGCTGATCTGAGTACAGTACATATTAGCTGATAGGTCTCGTTCTACCACTGCAGATGCTGTGGTGATGCAGGCGTAATCGAGGGCCAGCAGTGTGTCTAATAACTCACAGCTGAAGGTTGAAGGGCTGAAGGTTCAGAGCAATACACATTTCCAGCTGATCTTTCCTAAACAAAGCATGCTGTTTATGTAACTGTGCTGTGTGCATGCGCAGACATTACACACAGCCTGTCCTGTGCCTAGAATCTGATTGCACTCATCAGTGTGGCCTGCTACGACAATCATCCTACCATTCTCACATGCCTGAGAGGGTTGGTGCCTGTGCAGAAGATGCCGCTGAAGAGCCTTCTGCCACCAGAGCCAGTCCACACCTGCACACCCTGATCGACGGCAGGGACAAACACGGCTTAATGCACAGAACAGCCCTTAAGGAGCGCCCTCAGCCCTAAAGGAGCGCCCTCAGCCCTAAAGTAAGGCGATGAGAAACTACTAACTGCATTTAAGGCCATGGGTCCATCTGATCAACCATTACATCTGTAACACGCTGCAAACTTCGAGTGTGTTTAACAAAAGAATACTTGGGACTGGTCCCTGCACACGCTGTACAGAAACCCACCCACGTTAGTAGGGTAATTAGTCAATGTAGTAAACAGATGAGCAGAGCTGTTTATTATCAGAACTCTCCAGAGCATTGCTGTGGACTCGCTGCTCATTAACTAGACCAATGGTAGTCTTTTAAACTCAACCTGTGAAGCCAAAATCACAACTTCAATTAATACATGACTGTTTGTACAGCCCCAAAGCCTAAACTGGTCTTTGTGCTTATTAGTTTTTGAACACACCATTTAAAGACTTCGTCTGATAGACAAGAGTACTCCCCTTACTACTTTTCTACACCACATTATTAACGTATTCCCTTTCCTTAAGGAAAAAACAAAGAAAAAGTTGGTTTATTTATTAATTTTTTTTTTTAAAGAAACCGATATAGTGTATATACAGTTGCAATCAAAAATATTCAACCCCCCAAAGATTTTAAGGATTTATCAATATATGTTTTTTCAAATAGCAAGATTCTGATTTGGATGACTTCTTTATGAGTTGAGTGATACATAAAATCAGAACAGAAAATGCATGATATAGTATTTGTGTGTAACAGTATATTTTGTTAAGATAGCCATGTCACAATTATTCAACCCCTATATAATATTGTTGTTGTTTTTAAAGCTTTCTGACAGGTTTTATGGACTGAAGTGGAGATGAAACATAACTAAGCCTTTGAGAACTCTATAATGATCCTTCATTTGCTTCAGCTGTGATGCATATATAAACCCCACCCATGAAGGAATTCAAGGTGAGTTGCATTCACGGGAAAGACAAAGGAGCTTCCACAAAAGCCGAGAGAGGAGATTATTTCATTGCACCTAAAGGGCCTTGGGTATAAGAAGATTTCCACAAAATATAACATCCCAAGAGACACCATTGGGAGCATTATAAGGAAGTTTAAAACTTATGGAACAGCTGCAAACCTGCCTGGCCGTGGAAGAAAGCCCAAAATTTCATCAAGGGTCCTTAGCAACTTAGTCAGGAAAACTAAGAAAAACCCCATGTAAGTGCAAGACACCTACAGAATGACCTGATGAAGGCTGGAACAAGTGCTTCAGTAGCAACTATAAGACGTGCGCTGAATAAAAGAGGACTTCATGGCCGGACTCCAAGACGCACTCCACTCTTAACCACAAGGAACATCAAAAGTCGACTAGAATATGCCAGGAGGAATTTGGATAAGGCTACAGAGTTTTGGGAGACAGTTCTATGGACTGATGAAACCAAACTGGAACTGTATGGACATATGGACCAATGGTATGTCTGGCGTGCGAAAGGCCAGGCTTACGACCAGAAGAATACCATCCCCACAGTCAAGCATGGAGGTGGGTCATTGATGATGTGGGGCTGTTTTTCTGCAGCAGGAACTGGTATTCTTGATTGTGTACCTGGCATCATGGATTCTCAGAAATACCAGGCCATTTTAAAGAGGATTGTGATGGCATCTGTTGACAAATTAAACCTTGGCAATCATTGGACCTTCCAGCAAGACAATGACACACCTCAAGTCAACCAAAGCTTGGTTGAGAAAAAGATCATGGAATGTCCTAAAGGATGCTCCACAAAGTATTGAAGCAGGGGGTTGAATAATAGTGCACATGCACATGTGTACAAAGAGTTACATTTTTCATTTGAACTTCAAAGTTAAGTCAACTTCTGTTGTCAAAATAACTCAAATATACATTAATAAATACTGTTTGTTGTTTAATGAGGTTATTTTGTCATTTATTGTCAGTCTTTCATCCACATCTCCTATAATGTCTTTGGAGTTGAGGGGGTTGAATATTTCTGATTGCAACTGTATACGAGTATTGCCCATTAGACAAAGATCTCAATGTTTCTGAAGTCCAACCATGTTTTTTCCTTCCTGGTCCAGAAGCATGTGGTGGGGACAGGATGTGGGTTAGCTTAGCGCACACCACCTACCGTCCACCTGAGAACCGAGCACGAGCGACTTCGTCTTCTCCGAGCACCATCAGGGTCAGCAGAATTACGACAGGAGTCCGAAACACAGAAATATGTCTCGGAGGTGATTTAGACGAATACAGACCGTGATAAATTGCTAGCTGTGGTTACTCTGAGCAACAGTGAGAGTGCAATTAATAATCATGATCGGTGTCTCTCACTGCGGCGTCCTGGTACGCTGTAAACCAACGGCCGTCGTTTGTCAAGTTCAGCGTGTGATTTGTCAGTAGCAAATGAAATGATCTAAGATTGGTTGATGCAAAACACACAAACACACACAAAAGTCCTGCAATTCACGAGAGCACCAATTTGATAAGTGATGACTTTCATTCTTAGAAAACTTGGCTATAATGCATCAGTGTGATTATTACCAGGAACAGATTTGATCATTAAGAGCAGAAGAGAAAGTCTGCAGATGAGAAGCCGGCATTACAGGGCAAAAGCATCTAATGATGTTTCTGTTTAGTCTACGTTAATGTGTTATATGTTTATTAGATGTTAATGTTAAGAACAACATCAGTAGGGTGAAGGCTCTGCTTCTACAGCTGTAATTACACTCTAGTGAAGCCTGAACGTGCCCCTCTCAATCATTATGTCCAGCAGTGCATTTCCAGAAGGCTAAACAATCTTGTGGCTTTCATGCTCAATATCTTGCTGTAATTGATCAAATTCCATGGGCACCTCCTTGACCTGGGCAGTGTGGAGGAGAGGGTGTGTGTGTGTGTGTGTGTGTGTGTGTGAGGGAGAGGGGAGGTGTGTGTGAGCTTACAGCAGGGCGTGGGGGGACAGTCAGGGACTCTGTGGACATGTCTCTGCTCATGAGGCCCAGTGTTTAGTCTTCCTCGTCTAGCCTGCAGAGAACAAGAAGCATCAATAAATCTCCAAGATCAGGAAAGGGATACAGGCAGAAACTTACATAATAAAGAAAACTATATATAAATACAGAAAAAAGACTTTTAAAGACAAAGCAAAAAACGCACTGTGATCTTCCTATACCACGAAAGCAAACACTATTGGGATGCATTACATAAGATCCCTTATCTCCCCTTTACAATTGCTTGTAACAAACTTAGATGTCACTTTTTCATAAATCTAGAATTTTCCACAGGCTACAAATAATACCTAAAACAATATCCTTGACAGGGTGATTAAATCATGCCTGTTTAGGAAGAGAGGCAGGCTGCTCTGACATTAACACTGTTCTCTGGAAAGATCTGGAAAAAAAACAACACTCGCTGAAATCTAGAAACTGTGGTTTATCTTTTCAATTACCAAGGCGAAAACTTGGTGTAGGATCGTCTCGAAAAAAGGATAATCGTCCTCGTTCTTTTCTTGAGAGGGACGTATTCCCACCATCAGTCATGAGAACAGAAGTGGTGGGCAGAGTTACTGGGCAGGACGCGTGAGCTGCCGCACTGCACCATCATGCCCTGATCTGAAGCTTGAGAACCAACCAGCTTGTAAGAGCGGTAGGATCTAGAGATTAGAATAAAGCTTTTTTAAGGCGTTTTAAGGCTAAGAATGTGAAAAAAATCTAGAAGTTAAGATCTGTAAATGGTTCCTCGTGTCATATGTTTGCTCATTGCATTTTAAAAAGATTATTCGTACCAAAATAATCGAAGTGAATCATATTGAAAGTCAAGGGAAAAAAAAAAAAATCCTTCAATCGAGTCATTGTGAGGTCAGTTATAGCCCCGCCCCGAGTTCCCCGTTGCCAAGTCGACTGCTTGCCCCTCCCACTCTCATCCCTCACTTACACCATGATCTTACATTAAACAAACAGCAGCCAGACATCAAACACGGGAGCCAGTCGGAGAGGGCTGACAACAAGACTCACCTCGTCTCTCTCTCTCTCTTTAATAACGTCCAACTTTCATTCTAGGCTGAATCAAGACAGCTGAAGGACCATGGAAGTTGGGAGTGCAACACACACACACACACACACACACACACACACACACACACACACACACACACTGCAGGTTGAACACATCAGTGTGTGTGCTCTCTCCTCATGTCAAAGTTTCACATAAGGATCACCAGGACAGGAGGTGTTGACTGGGCCTCCCTAACCTGCTGCTGGCCTCGTCCTGTCAGTGCCCCCCTAAACACTCCCTCTCCTCCCTGCACACGCATCAGAGCTCCATTAAGGGCTCGTTAATGAGCTGCTGAGAGGAGTCAGGTGTGTGACGTGCAGGGAATAGGCAGCATAGAGGGCAAGGGAGGGCAGGGCCTGCAGGGCCCCTCCCACACACACACACACACACACACACACACACACACACACACACACACACACACACACACACACACACGGCAGTGCCGGGGATTTGTATTCACCTGCTGTAGCTTAACTGCTTCCGTCGATGCAACTTAGCAACTTGACACACACCAGACACAGACTTGGATTAGTTCACCGCAGCCCGTGTGGGAGTGTCTCACTGTCCATCCACCATGCAGGGACCAATCACCTCGCACTATGATGTCAACCAGCAAAGGCTCTGGCTGATTAAACAAAGAGCGGTCTACATGTGATCTAACTGATCCGGCCCATCTCTGTGGATCTAATTGATCCGGCCCATTTCTGAGGATTTGTGGCAAAGCATGTCTTCATTAAACTTCTCATCTTCACAGATCATAGCCCAGGTGAATTCACATAAATAATGCACACAATATTTCTTATTAATTATTCAATTAAAGAATTAAATAATTATTTAATTACTGTTTCTTCATGTTTCAGATATGACAAAACTGTGCGTCAGGGGCTGGTTAGAAGTTTAATCTCATATCACAAGCA
Organism: Brachyhypopomus gauderio; assembly: GCF_052324685.1. Classification (NCBI taxonomy): domain Eukaryota; kingdom Metazoa; phylum Chordata; class Actinopteri; order Gymnotiformes; family Hypopomidae; genus Brachyhypopomus; species Brachyhypopomus gauderio. Next base: position 14,949 of record NW_027506886.1, read on the forward strand.
GTGTCCAACACCTGTCCTCACCTCTGTCTGACCTCTTCACCTCTGCCTGACCTTCTGACCTCTTCACCTTCACTGCACCTGGCCGTTCTCTTCTTCAAATGTGATTAAACAGAGTTAAATAAGGGGTTGAGGCATATAAATTAATCATGCGTGCCTTCCTACACTGAACAGGAATAGTGATCTTTTCACTAAATAATACATCTTAGGAAGTTTAAAGGGAAGTTAGAAACCTTTAAACAGTCTGATGTGTGGCTGACTGGGCGGCGTGCCAGGCTGTAGCACCAGTTACCCACGTCTCTGCTCATACTCAGAGTTCAACAATTCATCTGTTTATTAATTCATTAAAGACTTTTGACTCTCAACTAAACACAGGCCAAAGGAGAGGCACGCTCCCCCACGTAGATGATTCACACCTCAACCACACAGACAGCTTCCTGCCACTCTTACATGACTATGTTAAGCAAAACACAGCTCTGAAACACAGCTCTGAAACACAGCTTCGTAACACAGCTCCAATAGATAGTCTGGTAACCGTTCCGAAACACTGACGGTGATCAAATTGAGAGAAAAGCAACACAGATAAACCAATAAAAAAAGCATCAGCATTGCGTTTCACGGTTGGCTGGATATGTTCATGTCAACCTTCATAAGAATTCATGACATCTGCTACATTCAAAGTTTTAATACTTCAAGGCAAGTCTAGTGTAACATCACAACTCAAGGCTGTCCCAAAACAGAAATAAGTCATAAAAACAGGATGATAGCTTGTCCCAGCCGTATTATGATCAATAATAATTATGTTGGTAAATAAATATCTCTACATTCATTAGCAAACAATTCCATTTCTCCCCAAATGTTCATATTTTCTGAGCAAACTAAGACATTAAGGTATGATGATTTAGTGAGACTGTCCCCACTGCTTTTTAAGGCACAATTAGGTCTTATATTTTGTAGTAATGCTAGCAAAAAATAAGTTCAGTAAGAAATAATTTGGGGTTATTTCAAACTCCCGTGACTGCAGTGTCTGCCCAGCCCTGCACGCAGAGATCATCTGTTTACACCGACGTCAAGATGTTTGTTTTCCTACATGCTCAGTTAAACCTTACAGCCTATGAATATTCTGAATGGCTCACTACTGCAAATGCACATTTATACCTCTGATCTCATTTCTGTCATGTTTTATCATAGAAAAAAAATGGTTAATGTATTAAAATTCACTCTGTAACCAGGCAACCAAGGAAAGGACAGTGGGATAATACGGCTGAAGGATCTCTCCTTTCACGTACGCTGGGAAGATGTGTGTGTATGTTCTGACATACAATGGGCGACACAAATCTATTGTTTGTAAATAAAGCCGAGGGTGAGAGTGTGATCATATTCTCAGAGGGAGGAGGGCATTTCCTTTTGTTCTTTTAATGGCTTCTCCACACGTGAGAGACGGTGGAGCAAATAAACAAATAAACAAACAAACAAACGAAGAAGAAAAAAAAAAAACTCCCCCTGCCTTTCAGCAGACGCCGCGGACGTGGCCGGAGCAGACGGACGTGGACAAGGATGGAGGAGACCACAGCGTGGTGCGCGGTGGAGAGGCGCGGTGGAGAGGCGCGGGGGGGGTCACACACACCCTCCATGCCAGGCTGGTTGTCAGCTCCATCTAGCAGGACGTTGTGTAGGAGTGAAAGTGGGCACTTGTGACAAAGGACTGATGTTGACAGTCAGGGATAAACCTGCTCTTTCACCTCCATTTTCTCCTTTATTCACATTTTCACCTTTTGTCCTTTACTCTTTTTGTCTCATTTAGGACAAACACAAACCAGACTGACAACAAAAAACAAAAAACAACAATGACAGCAGAGAAGGGCTGTGTTGTGAGGTGTACCCTCTGCCTTTCATTCTACACACACTCACACAAGAAGAGAGCAGTAAATATACCCTTGCTGGACACTGTCTTTATGTAAAGGGAAACGTTTTTGAGGGCAGGTTCTTCCAACGATATCCGTCAGACTACAGGTGCCAGTAAGGCCTCTGGAATTCTAGAAAACTGCCAAAGTCAAGAATTCAATTGAATCATTTTATTACAACAATCACCCATTTTTATTTATAAGACAGAGATTAATTACCCCAGCATTCACCAGAGTGCCCCAGGGTTCACCAGAGTACCTGAGCGTACTCCAGCATTCACCAGAGTACCCCAGCGTTCACCAGGCTACCTGAGCGTACCCCAGCGTTCACCAGGCTACCTGAGCGTACCCCAGCGTTCACCAGGCTACCTGAGCGTACCCCAGCGTTCACCAGGCTACCTGAGCGTACCCCAGCGTTCACCAGGCTACCTGAGCGTACCCCAGCGTTCACCAGGCTACCTGAGCGCACCCCAGCGTTCACCAGGCTACCTGAGCGCACCCCAGCGTTCACCAGGGTACCTGAGCGTACCCCAGCGTTCACCAGGGTACCTGAGCGTACCCCAGCGTTCACCAGGGTACCTTAGCGTACCCCAGCGTTCACCAGGGTACCTTAGCGTACCCCAGCGTTCACCAGGCTACCTTAGCGTACCCCAGCGTTCACCAGGCTACCTTAGCGTACCCCAGCGTTCACCAGGCTACCTTAGCGTACCCCAGCGTTCACCAGGGTACCTGAGCGTACTCCAGCGTTCACCAGGGTACCTGAGCGTACTCCAGCGTTCACCAGGGTACCTGAGCGTACTCCAGCGTTCACCAGAGTACCTGAGCGTACTCCAGCGTTCACCAGAGTACCTGAGCGTACTCCAGCGTTCACCAGGCTACCTGAGCGTACTCCAGCGTTCACCAGGCTACCTGAGCGTACTCCAGCGTTCACCAGGCTACCTGAGCGTACTCCAGCGTTCACCAGGCTACCTGAGCGTACTCCAGCGTTCACCAGGCTACCTGAGCGTACTCCAGCGTTCACCAGGCTACCTGAGCGTACTCCAGCGTTCACCAGGCTACCTGAGCGTACTCCAGCGTTCACCAGGCTACCTGAGCGTACTCCAGCGTTCACCAGGCTACCTGAGCGTACTCCAGCGTTCACCAGAGTACCTTAGCGTACTCCAGCGTTCACCAGAGTACCTTAGCGTACTCCAGCGTTCACCAGAGTACCTTAGCGTACTCCAGCGTTCACCAGAGTACCTTAGCGTACTCCAGCGTTCACCAGAGTACCTTAGCGTACTCCAGCATTCACCAGAGTACCAGAGCGTACCCCAGCGTTCACCAGAGTACCTTAGCGTACTCCAGCGTTCACCAGAGTACCTTAGCACGTTCACCAGAATACCTGAGCGTACTCCAGCGTTCACCAGAGTACCTGAGCATACCCCAGCGTTCACCAGAGTACCAGAGCGTACTCCAGTGTTCACCAGAGTACCAGAGTGTACTCCAGTGTTCACCAGAGTACCAGAGTGTACTCCAGTGTTCACCAGCGTTCACCAGAGTACCTGAGCATACTGCAGCGTTCACCAGAGTACCTTAGCGTACCCCAGCGTACAAAGTAGACAAAATGGCCTATAGGCTCATTTGCAGCCCAAATCCAGATTAAACAGCCTAGTTAAACATTAAGTGACATCATTGACACCCCATCAAGCCCATGCAGGCGTCTCATCTAAGGTCTTAGGTGGGTAGCTGCTGGTCTAAGCTCCACTAATGACGAGGTAGAAGGACAGGGCTGTCCAGGTCTGGGGTCATGACAATAGCCTCTCCATGGTGCCCTACATTCATCTGTTCTGGCCTTATCTATAGCCCATGAATTATAAAGTTCATTATGATATGATGGTCATATTATATATACACTGTTCAAAAAAATAGAGGAAACACTTAAACAACACAATATAACTCCAAGTCAACCAAGTCAAGTCTGTGAAACCAACCTGTTCAGTTAGGAAGCAACACTGATTGTGAATCAATTTCACCTGCTGTTGTGCAAATGGAACAGACAACAGGTAGAAATGAGAGGTAAAAAGACACCCCCTATAAAGGAGTGGTTCTGCAGGTGCTGACCACAGACCTTTTCTCTGTTCTCATCCTCTCTTACCTTTTCTAACCCTGGCTGATGTTCTGGTCACTTAAGCTTTATGTTAGTTCTCTCACCATAGAGGTAGCATGAGGCAGTGTCTACAACCCACAGAAGTTGCTCAGGTAGTGCTGCTCATCCAGGATGGAACATCAATGCGAGCTGTGGGTTCCCCAGACCTGAATCTAATTGAGCACATCTGGGACATCACGTCTCGTTCCATCCACCAAGGCCACGTTGCACCACAGACCGTCCAGGAGTTGACTGACGCTTTAATCCAGGGGTGGGAGGAGATTCCTCAGGAGAACATGATCCGCTGTCTCATCAGGAGCATGCCCAGGCGTTGTAAGGAGGTCATACAGGCACGTGGAGGCCACACACACTACAGAGCCTCATTATTACTTGTCTTGAATTTCCACTGAAGTTGGATAAGCCTGTCATTTGACTTTCCACTTTGATTTTGAGTATGATTCCATATCCAGACCTCCATGGGATAATAACTTTAATCTACATTGATCACTGATTTTCAACTGGAATATTTTATTCATTATTCATCTTTTTGAGCAGAAACACACACACACACACACACACACACACACACACACACATATATATATATATTAGTGGTGGGCCGTTAACGGCGTTCGTTAATTTGATAATCTTATCGGGTGATATAAAAATTATTGCCATTAATCTATTCTTAAAGTTAGGTTGGGAACTGGGTCAAAATGGGTAAGTAAACTATGATGACTTTCACCTTGATAGTTTAGCTCGGCTGTATTCCTAACCAAATTGCACAGTAGGGGCGAGAACGAGTTTTCAAACCTGTGAATTATAAATCGTACGTGTGTTTACATGGATGTAGCCACGAAGTCGCCAGGTTTGCTTCATAGAAAATTCATTTTTAGGAACGTAAAGTGTTACCGGCGCGGAGCTCGGAGCGGTCGTTTTCTGCATGGTCCTAGCGCTAGATTCGTCACTATTTAAATATTTCCATGAGTTTAAATGTACTAAATGTTGGCTTACATTTCAAATATCATGTTTAGCTGAACAAACATGTTATCAACCCCTTTTAATGTACAGTATGTTAGGCTTACAAATTCATGTTTAACTGAATAAACTGTTGAACACAAGTAGCCTACATTTTATTGAGCATGTTTTTTTCTTCAAGTATCAAAGTAGAACAGCTTCCTCAAGCAGTCATTGATGCATTTTGGAAACAGGAGATGAGCCCCTGGTCTAATGCACCCTCTGTATTAAGAAACCCTATCTCAAAAACTGACTTTTAGTCATTACTTGGGTAGCACGCATATGAGCCATTTTAATATAGATTAATATAGGCTCATATGCGTGCTACCCAGATTAATCTAGATTAATTTCAAGATTTCAGTGAGATTAATCTAGATATATATATATACACACACACACACAGGGAGAGAGAGGGAGAGAGAGACAAACATATGAAACCTGTATGTGAGAAAGAGAGAGAGAACATGTAGTGTATGTGTGTGGGAGAATATAACAAGTCTGTGTGTGTGTGTGTGTGTGTGTGTGTGTGTGTGTAATTGAGTGAGTGGGAGGGGGAAATCGAGTGAAGAGAGGGAAAAGGAGAGAGAGGGTGGGAGAGTGAGTGAGTGAGTGAGTGAGTGTGTGTGAGACGGAGGGAGAGACACTAGAAGCTAGAGTCTGATCCAGCTTATCTCTAAACAAATGGACTCGCTGATCAAATATGTGTGCATTAGAATTAAATTCAGTTTGCATTGAGTAAGTAAAATTTAATTGTATACCGCTTTTAAGACTGTTGTCACAAAACAGTGTTTGTTGTCACAAAGTCGTCACTGGGAAGACTGGGAATTGGGACTGGTGAGTGGGCGAGGGACTGGAAGGTTGATAGTTAGGTGTGAGACAGTGTGAAATGATGCCTGTATGTTGGGAGTTACTGACGATGACGAGCTGATCTCCAGTGAGTACAGACATGTGTCTTCATAAGGGGCCCGAGAACGTATTAGACCACTGTACCTGCAGTACAGTGCCATGTACAGAAACAACCTCCACACTGACAGCAATGACAAGAACTAAAGAGAAACCCCAGGTGTCCTGTTTGGGACTGTTAGATGTGTAAGCAGCCATGTCTCTTGTATTTAGCAACACAGTTGAAGCCGCTATGCATCACTTGCTGGCAGTGCGGCAGCACAGTTGGCTGAATAGCTTGGACATGTCCACAAATCTTGGTGGAGTGCAGCTGTAAACCACACCTCCTCTCCTAAAACACACCTGCTTTCCTAAACCACACCTCCTCTGCTATACCACACCTCCTCTGCTAAAACCACACCTCCTCTCCTAAAACACACCTGCTTTCCTAAACCACACCTGCTTTCCTAAACCACACCTCCTCTGCTAAAACCACACCTCTTACGAGGTCAGCGAAGTAGCCCAGAATCCTGATGAGCTTTTATAACCTCCCCCCCCCCCCCCCCCCACACACACACACACACACTCACCTACAGACCCAAAACCCACACACACCACCTGTCACCGTTACAGCACAACACCTTCTACAATGCTATAAGCAGAGAGATTTGGAAATATTTTAAATATATATATTATTTCTCTACATTGTTTCCAACCTCACTGATCAATACTATACCCACCTCCGTTCAGACACCTACAGTAAATTGATTTTGGTTCTCAACACTCCTCTATCTGACTTTACAGTTCATATAGTCATTCAATAGAAACACTGAAAATTCATATTGCTAAAGTTGAATTGAAATGACACTCATTTTACAACAATAAAAAATAAATAAAACAAAAGCAAAATGTCACCATGGAGCCAACCGTGCGCCGATTTTTATTTTAGTAATTAACATATATGGTAATGAACATGAATATTTAAACAAATATTTATCAGGCTGAAATGGCAGAAGTCCAGCTGGATTCGGTTCTTTTTAGTGAAGGCGTTTCCTTGAAGTTAAAGACCTGTGAACTGGGAGGGAGCACAGACTCAGACATCCAGACACTCACCGACTGCTCACCGAATGGAGAAGTGAACATCAACCCATGTCTCTGTGCCACAGTACCGGAGGACTAGCGGTTCAAACAAAGCCCATCTCCACCTCCACCCGAGAGTTGGGCTGAGCCTAGAACAGCGCCTGGGGCTGGAGCCGCCACCCTGCAGGTCCAGAGACGCACCGCCCATGCGGGGGGACGCTCCCGGAGCAGAAACAGCAGACATACCCACAGAGGTCCGCGTCTTTGAAAAGACGATTAGTGCTTCATCATTACCCCATGACAAACAATCACCCCCTACAGCCACAATGATAGCAATTACATATGCGTATTATCAACACATTTACCACTCGCTTCCCGGTACGCCTTGTAGCGAGTGGATGAGGGGAACGGGAGGTCAGAGCTCGATGCTGAAGTTACTCCAGGTTGTTCTGCAGAGCTTCACGTTACGGTTGAGCCCAGAGCTTAAATCCAACTTTAATGGGGCAGCCACGTCTTGCACAGACCTGGCAATGCTAACCCATTACGAAACCTTCTGGGTCATTAATGTAAATGCAGATGACAGCTGCCTCTTCGAACAGGCCCATAACATCAGCTACAAATATCACCTCCTCTATAAAAGCTAAAAGGACAAGGAGACGGGCGCTGTGGTGTTTGGCAGTACAAAGAAAGAATGTACAACTCTATACGTCTTTATAACACGGTCTCATTTGAATAATATTACGTAGGTGCTATTTAACATGGTGACCGGCTACATGAATAGATTATTATTATAATTAGGGAAGATTCTGAAAGAAGATTGTAAATCTAACCTCAAATCTAGTGACATTTCTAATCAGGTTATTGGCTAATCTCACAATTATCACCTCACACGTAACAGCTTTTCTGGTTTCTGGTTCAGCTCATCAGCACTACACTGAGGTTCTTCTCTGCAAAACCACAGGAACTCCGGCGACGTGGCCGACAGTCATCACCTGCTCACCAGCAATGCACACTGGGGAAAACGCTGCTAACAAAGCTACAGAGGAAGCCAAACGACTTGCAGGGACGTAGCCCAACCCCCCAGGACAAAAGGAACACAGGACCCTAAAGTCCGGAGACATCAGTGTTAAGAACAGTGCACAAGACAAAAAAGGTGGAGACGGTGTTTCCTTTAAAATAATTACACCTCAGCCAAACAAGCAAGAAAAAATGGTTTAGGATGTTTTGTTATTTTGGATTTACAGATAAAGCCAAAGAGGTTCTTTGCGCAGACATCCACAAGGCATGATTGCTGCAGCAACTGAAATTCTGCAAGCAAGCCTTTGGCAAAAACCGCCCTAAAACCATTTTAAACTACTCTGATTGCTGAATTTTGCTCTGAGGTTCTGGAATACTCCTTTAAAGTGCCAATTATACACCTGTCCACATCACATTAAAACAGGAAGTGCCCAGAACCAACCCGGTTATACCACTCTGCACACAGCTTCAGGGACCACTGGCACAGGTCCGGAGTTGAAGAGTTCACAAGAGGACCCAGGAACAATTATTGCAGCCGTGAAACCTGGCCTGAGGGTACAAGACGCTTTCGTACAGTTCGGTGAATGATGCGGGCATTTGCATGTGCAGTTCACGTTAGAGGGGCGGGGCATTATGGTGTATGGGGTAGTTGGAGCCAATCACGAACACAGTATTCAGTCATAAAGGAGCAATTTGAATTTCTTTCTTTACGTTAACTAGCCTTGCCAGGGGACGCTCACTCTCCTCATGTGCACTGGTGCTTTTGTATAGAGCGAAGCTCTGCTGGACTGAGATCAGGAGGGACGTTCCTCCTCTGAAATGGCATTTGCTGCAGATGTCCTCGTGAGACTCCACATCCTTATATGTGCTCACTGGAATTTAAAACGCTAAAGGAACTCTGCGTTCTTTATTCAACACCTGCTTTTACAAGACATCCACTTCAAGACATTCACTGGTTATCAGGGGCATCTTAGTCTGAGGAAGACTGGGGGAGATGGATTGAGCTGGACATTACTGAGCTGAAGACTCTTCATCAGCATTTGAACATCTGACGTGCAGCTGAGGGACATCAATGAAAGCATCTAGCAGCACACTGACAAACAGGGAGTCTCCTGAAGAGAGTCTCTACAAACGTTCAGAAGAAATGTTCAGAACAGGACACAGGTCAGAGGGGCTGTCTGTCTTTGGTGCGTGTGTTTCAGATGCCCCGCCCACACACACACACACACACACACACACACACACACACACACACACACACACACACACACACACACACACACACAATGAAAAGTACTATAAGCTATGTGTGGATAGGCTATATGGCATACATCAATATTATATATTAATATAATTATATATATTATAATCATATAAAATATTAACACATTATATATTAGTAACGCTCCAAATCACTTGTTGTCTGCAGTCCTGATCTGAATACTTTAACAGTGTCTGTTAAGTCCAATGCAATAGTTATCAGTACTTATCAATATTTATCATACATATATTTACACACTTCAGTTCTTAGCTTGTTTTATGCATTTGTACTAATCAGAAATATGTATCTTGCTTGAGCTAAAAAATAACTAACCCTAAGAAAAACTGTTATCAGCACAGCTTTCCAGTTATAATCATATAACATGGCTTCCAGCTATGATCATATATTCAGAACATCAGAGACAAGTACACAAGGTCTCTGGAAAAACAAAACACTTCCAAGGCAGGTCCTTCATCAGCCGTACAAGCAGAATGTTTCTGACCAATGGAGTCAAGATCTGATTGACACTCTATGAATTTCAGAACCCCGTGGAATGAATATTATGATTTAAACAGGTTCTTTCTCTAATAGCCTGGTTCCACATCAAAGAACTTTGTACGTTGTTAGCAAAACTGATGAAGGACCTCTGTCTGAAGCATCCTGTTTCTCGTGTGTGTCTTGATAACTAAATAGGTCTCATACAATCACCAAAACGATAGAACACTCCATGCAGTACCCTTTCAGGCACAAGCACACTTTGAAGTACCCTTCACAACACTTTGTATTAGCAGAGTGGTGTAGGGCAGCAGTATTATATTAAAACTAGCATTCTTCTCACAATAGGGCCTTCAATGCGACCTCGGAGCGACCCTCGAGGACAACACCACTAGAAGCCAACTAGAATGCAACTGTCCACAGTGAAGATCTACCAAAGACATGAACCACCCCCTACTGTGTAGGTCTGAATTATCTCAGCCACATCAAAAAGACCAAAGATCCAGGGGCAGAACTCACATCAGGCACCTGTACTGGGAGGATAGCAAGCTTCAAGACCAAAGATATGACCACCCCCTGGAAGGACAAGAAAGGATTCTCTCTCTCTCTCTCTCTCTCTCTCTCTCTCTCTCTGAGACACACACACATCTCTATTGCAGCGTCTACACATACACACAGTGCTATGAGTCATGAGACAGCCGGCAGGCATCTGGGTGGGTGGGAGGAGCCTGTGCAGCTGCTGGCCCTGCAGACACGCCCATGTGTGGAGCCAGATGGGTCTCATGACGGCCTCTCTCATGCTCTCCCAGTTCACCCATCCTGGTACTGGTCCCGCACCGCCCGTACACACGCCAGACAGCACACGCGCCAGGCCCGGTCACTGCTTCTGTATGACTTTATTACCCATGATGCAGCAGCAACACAGAACTGAAAGGACCAGCAGCAGGAAGGAGCACCCACAACACCAAGGACAGTGGTGCTCAATATAAGTGTGTGTGTGTGTGTGTGTGTGTGTGTGTGTGTGTGTGTGTGTGTGTGTGTGTGTGTGTGTGTGTGTGTGCGCTTCAATGAGGGTATGTAGGCGAGGGTAAGCGGGCGAGTGAGGGTATGTGGGCGAGGGTAAGCGGGCGAGTGAGGGTATGTGGGCGAGGGTAAGTGGGCGAGTGAGGGTATGTGGGTGAGGTTAAATGGGCGAGTGAGGGTATGTGGGTGAGGTTAAATGGGCGAGTGAGGGTATGTGGGCGAGGGTAAGCGGGCGAGTGAGGGTATGTGGGCGAGGGTAAGCGGGCGAGTGAGGGTATGTGGGCGAGGGTAAGCGGGCGAGTGAGGGTATGTGGGCGAGGGTAAGCGGGCGAGTGAGGGTATGTGGGCGAGGGTAAGCGGGCGAGTGAGGGTATGTGGGCGAGGGTAAGCGGGCGAGTGAGGGTATGTGGGCGAGGGTAAGCGGGCGAGTGAGGGTATGTGGGCGAGGGTAAGCGGGCGAGTGAGGGTATGTGGGCGAGGGTAAGCGGGTGAGTGAGGGTATGTGGGCGAGGGTAAGCGGGTGAGTGAGGGTATGTGGGCGAGGGTAAGCGGGTGAGTGAGGGTATGTGGGCGAGGGTAAGCGGGTGAGTGAGGGTATGTGGGCGAGGGTAAGTGGGTGAGTGAGGGTATGTAGGCGAGGGTAAGTGGGTGAGTGAGGGTATGTAGGCGAGGGTAAGTGGGTAAATGAGGGTATGTGGGCGAGGGTAAGTGGGCGAGTGAGGGTAAGTGGGCGAGTGAGGGTATGTGGGCAAGTGAGGGTATGTGGGCAAGTGAGGGTATGTGGGCGAGTGAGGGTATGTGGGCGAGTGAGGGTATGTGGGCGAGGGTAAGTGGGTGAGTGAGGGTATGTAGGCGAGGGTAAGTGGGTGAGTGAGGGTATGTAGGCGAGGGTAAGTGGGTGAGTGAGGGTATGTGGGTGGCCAGGAAGATGAGGTGAAATTTTTTCCATGGGGTACAAAGGTTCAGCTGCTTTAAGAAAACACTCTTACGGATACAGAAAAGCCCAATTCAAAAAGGTTTGAGCTAAATATTACATTCCATCATCTCAGAATTCATGGCCAGCATATTAGATCAGCCCGCTGACTGGAGCAGATGGTGTGTGAGGGCAAGCGTTCAGCACGCGTCCGCCTCTGCTTTATCTGTGCCGATTGTACTCCATTCACAATCATTATCAGCTTGGTTAATAAGCCATACAATTTGGCCACAGCAGCAAACAGCCAAACACCAGAAACTCTCTGGGCTCCTTCTGAAGTTCCTGCCACAGCAGATGGATTCAGCCGAGCTCTCACTGCAGGAGTGTTCGTCACAACTGCCACAAACACCAGAGAAAGGAACAGGCTTATAGCACAGCTTACTGTCCACACAAAGCCGAAGGATATGTGAGATTTGCACCGAGCACTTTTAAACAGGAAACAGATCGAGAGGGCATGGGTGTGTGGGGCGTGGGGGTGTGTGGGGCGTGGGGGTGTGTGGGGCATGGGGCGTGGGTGTGTGGGGAATCACCATCACATAGTGTGATCTTCAAAGTGTGAACTTGGTCAATAGGCTGGTCCATAAATCTTAGCATCATGCTAGTTAATTAAAACATTAATCATCATGGGCGTAAAAAGAAAAACAAATGGCTTTGTTATTAGTTTGTTCACAAACATGCAGGTCACACCTGATATATCGGCAGGTTTAATGACCACAATAAATAAATAAATAATAATAAAAAATAAAATAAAAAATCAAATTCATGCCCAGGCTCAGTGTGTGTGTGTGTGTGCACGTGTGTGTGTGCGTGCACATGTGTGTGCGCACGTGTGTGTGTGTGTGTGTGTGTGTGTGCGCGTGTGTGTGCGCGTGTGTGTGCGTGTGTGTGTGTGCGTGTGTGTGTGTGCGTGTGTGTGCGGGCGCACTCCCCTGCCACCCGAACACTAGCTGGTCATCCTTCACAACAAGCAACAATCAATACCTGTTTATTAAAGCAATGGTTTGGCAAAAATCTCACATGCTCAGTTTTCCCTGTGCTCCATATGAAATGAATCAGTCAGATCACAGCTGCTGCGTGAGATCCCTGCATTAGAAATACACAACAATCGTCACTTCATCCCAAATATGTTCTGTAAACACACGCCCACATTGCAACATGTCTCACACTCCTGTCACACAGATTTGATCTGGTGAATGCAAAACTCATGACATGCAGATGAAACCGGTCCTCTGCGTTGACCTTGTGCTTTAACTGCCAACCAGCCATTCTGTTCGACAAAACTTTATTTAAAATGTGTTTACACCGCAAGTCCCTGAGTATTCACTATCAAAAGATTGTAGGAATGTATTTATGGAAGGTTTGGGGAGACACTAATGACTTGCTTAGCTACATTAGTCTTGAACCTTCTGCAAAAGCACTTACCCTGCAGTAGGATGAGAACTGGTCCTGGATCAGCACCTCTTACCCTGCAGGATGGGAGCTGGTCCTGGATCAGCACCTCTTATCCTGCAGGATGGGAGCTGGTCCTGGATCAGCACCTCTTACCCTGCAGTAGGATGGGAGCTGGTCCTGGATCAGCACCTCTTATCCTGCAGGATGGGAGCTGGTCCTGGATCAGCACCTCTTACCCTGCAGTAGGATGGGAGCTGGTCCTGGATCAGCACCTCTTACCCTGCAGGATGGGAGCTGGTCCTGGATCAGCACCTCTTATCCTGCAGGATGGGAGCTGGTCCTGGATCAGCACCTCTTATCCTGCAGCAGGATGGGAGCTGGTCCTAGATCAGCACCTCTTATCCTGCAGCAGGATGGGAGCTGGTCCTGGATCAGCACCTCTTACCCTGCAGTAGGATGAGAACTGGTCCTGGATCAGCAGAATTAACAGCAGCCTTTACGCTCAGTGATCTACACCCAACATCCACACACCTGCTCATCTACCTGCCCCTTCATCTCTTCATCTGCTCATCCACCCATGTTTAAAAATCACTCTCACACACACACACACACACACACACACACACACACACACACACACACACACACGCTTGTTTAAATGCATCAGCAAACTTACAGGTGCGGGATGAAGTAATTCAGGTAATTATGCCCAAATCATGAAGCCTTTTCAGCATCGCTTGGGAAACGTATCTATAATCACGGCGGTAGGAAGGGATGGGTTAGAGGCTGTCACACCGTGCCGGCTGTGCTATAATGTTTCTGCTCAGCAGATAAAACGCTCTGCTCATGCTCCAGAGCGCTGGTGGGTAGCATTCTCCTGTTCAGTTACATCATTACAACACAGCAGGGCCACGGGTGAGTCGATACCACCTCCTCAGGTGTGGCATTCAGCACATATACCAGACACCTAATAACTACCAAAAAAACCTACCACATTGTTTAAAATGCTACATTGTTAGAAATGTTATTTGAGACTGAGCACCCAAAATTGTTATAGAGTGCAGAGAAATTCCATCGGTGCCTTTGTGAAAATCTCAATTAATCTTATATTAATTGCTATATTTATCAGTGGAGTCCTATGCAGCAAAGGCCTAATACAATAATGAGCCTTCCGAGCCACCGTCATCTCCAACATGCCGATATTCCTCCTGCAGCAATGCTTACGTCCCCCAGAGTGGGTGGAAGTGTGGACGGGAGGTGATTAATGAGCCGGGACCGGGCGGCGAGGTAAGCAGCCTCGCCATGACATAACACAGTTTGGTCTGCAGGGTTTCTACACAGCTGACAGGGTAGGAAACAGAAGCCCCCTTTATCTGCTCATGGCCTGAACATGTTCTGTAGAAAACAGAAGCTCTGCAGCCTCATGGCGACGGTGAAGGAAGAGAGAAGATCATCGAGGCATTTTGTGTTTGGCGGGCAAACCGAGGCCCAAACCGAGGCCCAAACCGAGGCCCAAACCGAGGCCCTCTTACCACATTCGTGTCCACGGAAGCTCAATCTTGAAACCAAAGAACCAACAGGAGGAACTGTAGTGTTTCAAAAGTCATGGCCCAAATCCCACCTACACGATACAGTCACAGATTAGGATTATCCAGTTTAATGGTTTGTATCATTCTATAATTGAGGCAAATTAAGGGATGGATGCCAACCATTTAAAATAAATTTTTTCACCCAATTTTCAAGACAGTTCTTCTCCTCAGCCCTGACATCCTGGCAGTGGAAAGAAATAACTAAATGCAAAAATGGTCAAATGTCTGTGTAACTAATCCAGACTGAATGCCCAGAAATGAACTGATCCAGACTGGGTCTCCACACACAACCTCAGACTGGGTCTCCACACACAACCTCAGACACGGTCTCCTCACACAACCTCAGACACGGTCTCCTCACACTGGGTCTCCTCACACTGGGTCTCCTCACACTGGGCCTCCTCACACTGGGCCTCCTCACACTGGGCCTCCTCACACTGGGCCTCCTCACACAACCTCAGACTGGGTCTCCTCACACAACCTCAGACACGGTCTCTCCATGTTGACTTTATCAGCAACTTGATGTGTAGTAGTTTTCCATACTGTAGCGATTAGTGCATGGGTCAGTGTTTTAGACATTCACTCCATGGTGGTTTAGCCAACCAGGATCAAGTTCACCTGCAGAGGGTCAGTTCCTAAGTGGCTTTGCTCAAATGTAGGAAAACAAATATTTAGTGGTGTCCAATGACAAAGATGCACAAAATGTTCTTACACATACATCTATCCTGTTTTATATCAACAGATCCATAAAACGTTATATCCTGATTTTTAGTAAAATCTATCTGTGTAGATAGTAATCTAACCTGAGAAAAGCAGGTATGAGCTTTAATCTAGCACTCCAGGGCAAGTGCATAAATGTTACGTCTAATGCATGACTAATTAAACCAGGACACCTCCAGTGGGGAATTATGCATGCGTGATATTTTTTAAAGAGCATTAATTTGCAAAAATGCTAAATTTTGTGATGACTTTGATTATATACTGGTACTTGTACAAGATGTTTGTTTCCTTGTGAAAGTGTTGTCCAAATGAACAAGTGAGGGAGGGAGAGAGATGGAGAGTGGAAGAGAAGAGAGAGAGAGAGAGAGAGAGAGAGGGACAGAGAGAGAGAGAGAGTGAGGGAGGGAGAGAGAATGAGGGAGGGACAGAAAGAATGAGGGAGGGAGAGAGATGGAGAGTGGAAGAGAAGAGAGAGAGAGAGAGAGAGGGACGGACAGAGAGAATGAGGGAGAGAGGGAGGGACAGAGAGACAGAGGGACACAGATGTGGACAGAGAGGGGGAGGGAGGGAGATAGAGAGAGAGGGACAAAGAGAAAAGGAGAAAGAGAGAGGGAGAGAGAGCGGAGGAGGAAGAGAGATGGGGAGAGAGAGTGTGCGGAAAGAGTGAGTGAGTGAAGTGTGTGTGAGGGAGGGTGGAGAGAGACTAAGAGGGGAAGGGAACAGAGAGAAAGAAAAGCAGGACAGGGAGGAAAAGGAGACTTGGAAGCTTTAGAATTAAAGCATCAAAAGCACTTTGTCAAAATCAAGATGAAAGAAAGAAAAAAAAGAGAGAGAGAGAGAGAGACAGACTAAATAAAAGCAGTTTTATAAAGTCTATCCAAAAGGTTTAGAGATTGTCACTACATCTCTGGGGTGCTCTGCAGTGTGTCCTACTGACTGTAGTAAAGAGACTGAAGTTGTGTAAAATACTGTCTATACGTCGACAGCAGGCCGCAGTGCTGAAATTCAAATGTGCGTGTTTTCATTCACAGATCAGGAACACTGCAGACTGCTGAAATGATTGCGCTCTCCTAAATGGTTTAGTAAGAGGAATCAGTATGAGAATTTGAATATGATGCATTTCAGGCTTGTAAACATGGTGCTCCTTCCACTGCCTGTGGACACATCCTTTGAAAAGACTAATGCAAAAACTTAATTTTTCATCTTTAGATTTTAAAAGTTACTGATACTCCCAACCTTTTATAAATCAAACCCTCACTGAAATTGAGCCCAGAAAAGACACATCCACACTGCCTGTTTTATTCAGAAGCAACAGAGACCGAACCACTTTCTCACATCAAAGAGACATATTTATTTATCCTCTGTTATTTGCTATACAACAAACCTCAAATATAAATCTCACAGTGACATGTCACATTAGTTTGGACTGATATTTCCCTCAAGTCTAACACATGATCGTGATTTGGGAATTAAAAGGCCTTTATGTTGTCATGTTTATATTTTCTGTAAACAGGGGCGTTTTTTGTGGTGTTTGGGAAAATCTCAGTTGCCAAAGAATACATGGGTCCTTTGACATCATCTTCACCATAATTACTCATCATTCAGTGGATAAAACACATGAAGTCTAGGAGGGACTGGTGTCTCGCTAAGCGTCTAGAGACATGACTGAGTTTATAAGAACTTGGCGTGTCATTTGTCCTCAGCCAGGGTTCAGACACTCCTGGAATGCAGTTTTACACACGTTTATTTTGAGCCGTTTCAAAGGGAAAATTCTTGAAGAACAGACCCACCGTCATACTAAACACTTCAGGGAATAGACGCTCTTTCCTCAAAAGAAACTCAAGCTGTGGAAGTGTAAAAGCGCAATGACTTAAAAAAACGCCCGTGGGCTCCAAGCACGGAAAGCTGCATGATCTAACCTTAGAACGGTTGACCGAGTATCACACTGAACACTTTTTTTTTGCTAACACCATGATGCTTATGGGAAATGTAGTCCTGCTGTTGCACACTGATCACGCTCAGTCTAAGCTCCGCCTTCCCTGAGCCTCCATTCCTCTTTAGTTTTTTGTGCCTGTTCCTGGCACTGGAAAAAATCAAGCAACAAGCAACTTATTTTCAGTAGTAAATTAGATTTTTGATTAAAATCAATTAAAATATGTGTTTTGTATAAAAAAGTGCATGATGTTTACCATTTAACATTATGATAATAAATCTGACAAAAATAATACATCAAGTGAAGCCACACTGGAATAAAAACTGTATATAAGCCCAATTTTAGCCCAAAGGACACAATCTTGGAGATGATCTCAAAAATAAGAACAACATAGCTGAGAAATGGGTTCCATGTTAGAAATGAGAAAATAGTTTGGAAAATCCATCAGAGAGAACATTGCAAACTTAAAAATATGCCGTCAGAGAATTATAAGCAATGTTTCCAGTGGAAGAGAGATCAGATTTGATTCTGTGGTACTTTGACACTACGGTACTATGACTTACTGTAACAGCATAACTATTACACGGTGTCTGTTAAATTCAGTGTTCATTCGCACATCCATCAGCTGCATCTAAAGGTTCATATAGCTGTGAGATTAAACCTGGTATCAGGCAGCTGTTAAGTAGGATATGAGGGTGTATTCGAGGGCTGACCTTCGCGGCTAAATATACTCCAAAGCTGAGAAACCACTCAACACTCAGAGTGGAGTGAAGTTTATAGGCCAGCTGGAGCTAATTCCAGCAGTGCTGCATCACAGTTAGTTCAGCGAACCCGGCCCCACCAAAGCAGAAAGAAACGGCACAAGACAACTGTACTGCTGGATGCTCAGGTCGGGTTTCTGAGACTACACTACCGCAGTGAGAGAACCACTGTAAAAACTACTGGAAAACACTCAATGGGAACATATAATGTCGCTTTGAACCCATAGAAGTAAAGAACAATTTATAATACTTAAATCTCAAGAGGCTCTCCTCCACAAACTGTTTCTAAGCAACTGGGAATGGCAAAAGGGAATAATATTGGACTTTGTAACATCAGTGCAAAAGAACTGAATTATTCAACAAATATTAACAAAGAAAGACATATTCAGCAAAAACCAACTGGGGGGAGGGGGGGGTGGATTTAGCCACTTAGGATTACACTTAAGGAGACAAGATGCCCATTTAATAATGTGATTTTAAAAGCAATTTGATTTCAACATTTAACACGGTAGCAGGATATGCAAAGATCACACAGTAAAAGACTTCATCAATAGATAATGAGGTGGAAAGCAAGAATTCTCATGAAATACAGTTGAATCATGAATGATGGCATACCGACCTCCTCTGCATCACACTAACTCCTGCATAAACTGGCATCACTTTTCCTTTGTATTCAACTTTGTTGTACTTGTGTCCAGACAAGCAAACACTACACTAGCCAAACACTACACATGCCAAACACTATACTAGCCAAACAATACACGTGCCAAACACTACACTAGCCAAACACTACACATGCCAAACACTATACTAGCCAAACAATACACGTGCCAAACACTACACTAGCCAAACACTATACTAGCCAAACAATACACGTGCCAAACACTACACTAGCCAAACACTACACTAGCCAAACAATATACGTGCCAAACACTACACTAGCTAATCATTTCAAGTCTGCATGATTGCCAGAGTATAAAGGACAAGGACATTCTTATTGAACATAATAAGGTGCTTAATCACTCCACAGCTTAAAGAGTCTTAAATGTAATTTTTAGAACAGACGCTTGATTTGAAACAACTTCACACTGTTCATAAAACAAAACTTGGAAATTCTGTCATTACTGAACTGAGAGGATATCTTTAGGATCCCTTTGTACCAGTATCTCTAGTTCTTTTTTACAGGTATCTGGTAAGAGAGAGCTAGCCTGGGCTATATTTTGTGTCTAGACTACAGTTAACTGTTCTTCATATATTGTTTTACTATTTACCTGCACCAGTGTTACACAAAATCATGCAGTGAGTTGTTAACAGGTGATTTATTATCATTATTTATTATATCAATTATTGTTTCCACAGAGTGGGATATCATACAGCTCAGTCCCATTCCCCAGGCCGTCCGCTGTGTTCACACTCATACAGAAACAGTATGGGTCCACATGCGTATTTGTGCAGATGCACGATGCTTCAGGGTGGAGAACCTCCCACCCAGTAAGTGTTGGTGGGCATGGATACTAGCCCTGTGTCTCACCTGGCACAGCCCCCTGTGAGACCTTCTCAGGTTCTGGTGTACAGACCCCTGTGAGACCTTCTCAGGGTCTGGTGTAGAGCCCCCTGTGAGACCTTCTCAGAGTCTGGTGTACAGACCCCTGTGAGACCTTCTCAGGGTCTGGTGTACAAACCCCTGTGAGATGTCACTTTCTCAGGGTTCCTGAATAAGCACAGTGGGCCACAGTGAAAGATCAGTGGTGATGCATTTTGTCCATAAAAAAAAATGTTTCCAAACACATCAAACAAAAAAGTATTGAAGATGTAGCTTATTTTTTACTGAAAGAAGGCATAAAATGTGTATTAATGAATCTAAAAGATTTACTGCATAATTTCAACATTTTAAATTTCTAAACGATTGTAGGCATTTCACTGCCAAAGCGCTCAGGTGTTCATTTAGAGTGGGCTCTCCCCTCTCCATATTCATCTCTACCCAACCATCAATATATATAAACCCTGCATATGCACAAGCCCACAGGCAGAATGACTAATGTGGCAGACTCCCTCTCCACGCTCTCTCTCTCTCTCACACTCTCTCTCTCTCTCTCTCTCTCTCTCACACTCTCTCGCTCTCTCTCTCTCTCTCTCTCACACACACACACACACACACACACACACACACACACACCCCCTCTCTCTCTCTCTCTCTCTCTCTCTCTCTCTCTCTCTTACACACAGCACATCTGTCCTACCTATACATTTTCCATCCACCACTTCTGGCTCTTCTACTGGTTCACAGACAGACTGGTGAAGCACCACCTGCTCCTGCTGCCAGACACACTTAAGACTGGGAAGACCTTCCTCCATGTGAAGAAACATTTCACAATAAACATACTTAATTAGCTTCACAGCTTCCTTCGCTTCCCATCTGTCAGTGCCAAACACACACACACACACACACACACACACACACACACACACTCCTGAGTCGTTCCTTGTAGTTGTGACGGGATGAGCAAATAGTTTTTTACTCTGCATAAAAGTTCAGTACAACATGTACAGTAGGCCAAGCTTAGTTTTGTGGGGCTGCCACCAACCACACAACCTTCACGTCAGGAGGGTAGCGCCTGAAATATCTGAAGCATTTGTTCTTTAACAATTCATATAGCCACAGCTAGCAAATGATGAATAAAGCACCTCACATCTCTCATGCATGTATATTTCAACAATGGTGAAGGTTATACTTGGAATTATGAGTTATGAGTTATTTATAGGTGAAGCCACACCCCTACCTTTAGCTTTAGTACATCAAGAAAAACAAATCTGAAGTCAAATAATTAATAATCATATTAATAAAAACAATACAAGTTGTCTTTATGCATAGACAACTAACTAGGTACGTTTGAGAACGTAACAAAAAAAAAGAATGGAATACCAACTATGAAATAATGAATCCAACAAAATAAATGAATCCAAAGCTTCAGGATTGGAAGAATCCATCTGTGAGATTTTGAAAAGGCTGTTTTGTTCAGCAGGTCATAATTTTCCATGACACATATCACAAGCACATTTTTTACTGGGAGAAACTCATTCTGGAAAGACAATACAGAGAATATCTCCTTTCTCCATGCTCAGCAATAGAATGCCCCAGAGGGCCTATTAATGTCCAGATAAGCATGGCTATCTGTCTGTGTTGACAATACCAATGTTTCTATTAATGTAAAGTTTGCAAATTTCCTCTTTCAAACAGGAAAGTGCATGTCTGAAGCATGTCAGTTAATTGAAAATTCAACACACACCATACTTCTAAAATTCTGGCCACACGTTCTTAATTTTGGCCACAAGCTCCATGGTCTGAATAGCCCACAGTGCCCATGTACAGTGTTATGCTAATCTGGCCCCAGTGGCCCACAACACTCACATCTGTCTGCATGGTCAGCTTTATCGCTGCCGGACACTTACAGCAGCCTGGACGCCGGACAGGGGGCTCTATTATTCTGGGGTGTGTGTGTCTGTGTGTGGGTGCATGTGTGCCTTACATAAAGAGTCAACATAGAGTCTATTACTTCCTAATGGGCTGTTGTTAACCTTTCAGCCATCCTCTCAGTGCACAGGCACACAGAACAGGACACATCGGGGGGGGGGGGGGGGGGGGGGGGGGTATTCAGAGGCTAACCTTTGGAAAATGAGTGCTGGACAGGTGAGGGACAGGTGAGGGACTGGGCAGGGACAGAGAGGGACTGGGCAGGGACAGAGAGGGACTGGGCAGGGACAGAGTGGGACTGGGGAGGGACAGAGAGGGACTGGGGAGGGACAGGTGAGGGAAAGAGAGGAACTGGGGAGGGTCAGTGGAGGGACAGGTGAGGGACAAGTGAGGAACTGGGGAGGGACAGGGGTGGGTCAGTGGAGGGACAGGTGAGGGACAGAGAGGAACTGGGGAGGGACAGGGGTGGGTCAGTGGAGGGACAGGTGAGGGACAGAGAGGAACTGGGGAGGGACAGGGGTGGGTCAGTGGAGGGACAGGTGAGGGACAGAGAGGAACTGGGGAGGGACAGGGGTGGGTCAGTGGAGGGACAGGTGAGGGACAGAGAGGAACTGGGGAGGGACAGGGGTGGGTCAGTGGAGGGACAGGTGAGGGAAAGAGAGGGATGGACAAACAATTAGGGAGAGAGATGGAGGAGGAAGAAAAGAGGTAGAAAGATAAAGGAAGAAAGAGAGCCACAAAGATGGAGAGACAGAAATGGAGGGAGCGTGAGATAAGAGGGTAGGAAAGAAATATTGTGAGGGGAGGAGAGGGAGAGACTAAGTGAGATACAGATGAAGAGAGACAGGAGATAGAGTGAAAGAGAGAGGGAGAGTGAAAGAACCGGCATGATGGACATGGAGCAGAAAAACGCAGGGGAACCAGTGAGGAGTGAGATCTGCGTCAACAGGGCCGAGCGCGGCAGAAAGCACCTATCCAGAGTGGAGACGCGGAGCTAGGGGAGAGAGGACAGCTGGAGTGGGCGAGACGCCTCTGTCTCCAACATAATAACTGCACCAGGCAGCGAGACGCTCATCAAAGACCCTCACAATAGAGCCCTGAACCCATCTCACATTAGTCATGAGACGCTGGGCCCAATCACACTCAGAACTGGGTTTCAAGCCTTTTACAGCCACACACACACACACACACACATACACACACACAGAGCAGACTTCCCTTTATTGTATGTATGGTATACATTACGTAGTAAGGTAAGTACAATATCAGTTTACACAGTTTACTTATTACAGGGCTGGCTTCTCACACATGGATTAAGGCAGGTGGCAGACTAAATCACAATGCTAACAGTAAGCCACTACGCCAAATTCATTTTCGTGTTTAAGCTTCATTGGAGTCTGGGACGGGAGCCCATGCTGGACAAACCTTACAGCACACACGCAAGAATGCAATGAGTTTCAGACCCTCTCATTCTGACACCATTTTCCCTGAAAACAACTCCAAAAACAACAACATCTTTCACACCTATTTAATACTCTGGAGTAGATCAGGTGCATATAATCATGCGACAGAATATCTACATTATGTTTATAAATGGTTAAACTGAACCATGGGGAGGGTTAGCATTGTTACTTGAGGCTGTATGAGCTAGCCACACACACACACACACACACACACACACACACACACACACAATGATTTTGTTAGACCTTGTTCCTCTTCTGATAGGAGTCTATGAGGAGAGAAATGGTTTGTTTGTGTGTGTGTGCTGTTGAAAACACCTTTGGCACGGCTGAATTCAAACAGACATGAAAATATCAGCCTGTGTCGCTTCTTGTGTTCCACTCCAGCTCTCTCTCACACCTCTAGGATTAGGGTCAGCTCTCTCTCTAGGGTTAGGGTCAGCTCTCCCTTACACACCTCTAGGGTTAGGGTCAGCTCTCTCTCTAGGGTTAGGGTCAGCTCTCCCTTACACACCTCTAGGGTTAGGGTCAGCTCTCTCTCTAGGGTTAGGGTCAGCTCCCCCTTACACACCTCTAGGGTTAGGGTCAGCTCTCTCTCACACCTCTAGGGTTACGGTCAGCTCCCCCTTACACACCTCTAGGGTTACGGTCAGCTCTCTCTTACACACCTCTAGGGTCAACACAATCTCACACTGGCCCAGTAGAGCAGCACACAACAACACAACCTCACACAGGCCCAGTAGAGCAGCACACAACACAACCTCACACTGGCCCAGTAGAGCAGCACACAACAACACAACCTCACACTGGCCCAGTAGAGCAGCACACATCAACACAACCTCACACTGGCCCAGTAGAGCAGCACACATCAACACAACCTCACACTGGCCCAGTAGAGCAGCACACAACACAACCTCACACTGGCCCAGTAGAGCAGCACACAACAACACAACCTCACACTGGCCCAGTAGAGCAGCACACATCAACACAACCTCACACTGGCCCAGTAGAGCAGCACACATCAACACAACCTCACACTGGCCCAGTAGAGCAGCACACAACACAACCTCACACTGGCCCAGTAGAGCAGCACACAACACAACCTCACACTGGCCCAGTAGAGCAGCACACAACACAACCTCACACTGGCCCTCCCCACATCCATTTGGTTGATTGGCTTTTTATTTGTTCATCATACTCATTCTGTTTTTATTTGCGAAAGTCCTGGTGTAGGTTCTCGACAGGGGGGCCTGTTCTGGGCTTGACTGATGGTCTCATTTCTTTTGCATTAGTGCCAGCTCTCTCCAGAGATCACGGCATAAAATAAAGCCATAACAACCCTGCACCTATCACACTAATGACAACCATAAAGAATTGCTATCCAATTATGCACACGCATACAGCCACTACGAGATCAAAGGTTATTTTTTTACGAATTGCAAAAAAGAGACGTTTCTATTAAAACAAATGAAATGCCTGAAGCTGAAGTAGTTATACAGCAGAGACTAAAGAATGGTTCAGTGTTTAAAACTGAACACTCACTCTGGGAAACTGGAAATGACACCGACAGCATCGTCACTAAACAGACGTAGGAAGACTTGAGGTCATAATTAAAACGTTAAACGAATAAAACGAACGCAAGGTTACCGAAGTCCTGCGTCCTGCGTGAGAAAGGCCAGACCGGATAAGACGGTAACGGCTGCTTTGCTGCTCAGGGTGCGTCTGGAAATCAATGTACCAAAGAGCACGGCTGCTGCTGCAGAGGCCGGACACGGCGCTGCTACGTCAGCTGATGGAGGGGGGCCTTCACCTGCTCGCTGGCACAAGGACAGGAACACAGTGCTCATTCCCAAAGGCACGCCCAGACTAGTGCGACAAGCAGGGGGACAGTTCCAGTCTAAAAACAACACGTCGCATTCCCAATCTTCATATAATTACATATATATTTTGTATCAAATTCATGTAGAGCTTGAGGAGACCAGATCAGTGGGGGGGGTCCCTTCTGACATGTTGCAATTTCCTGAAAAGAAGTGTGTACTACTTTTAGAGAAAGACTTTTGATTGAGAAAATTCAATCTTTGCACTGAATGAGAAGGAAAGCTGTAATCTTACTGTAAAACGACATTAATACAGTTCAGCGAGGTACAATTTTGACTGGAGGACCAACTCCTGACAGGTTGAGGGCAAGTCTGCTGACTGCTGCATTGTGGGAGATCATGCCGCTCCACGGTGAGTGTTTATTGCCCTACGCTCGGTGTTGGAGGTGCCAGTGAGATTTCAACACCCTCCTTAGATCCTCCATTTTCTCCCTGAAATGAAACGGCATTTACGGGGTCATCATTTTTCAGGACCACCCTTTACACCGAATGAAAGTAGGCATAAAAAACCCAGCCATTTCCCCCCCCAAAACGGAAAAGCACCTTCAGTGACATATAACCGCGGAGTCACGCTTACAGCAGCTAAATGACGGGGCGGAACAGCACGTACACGCTCGCCCGTCAGCTCATCGCTTCCCCCCTTAACTTCAGTCCACCTTCAGGGAGCTGGAAAGAACTTGTCCCGGCGTCTCATGAGCAGCCTCTCAACAGACTAGAGCGCCGTTTGCTTCAAGGCCGCCAATACTGGGGTGTGTCCCTTCTCAGAACATGGCCGAGTGGGTGGACGGTTGTAAATCATCATGTTGAGACAGCAAGAGGCGGCAGAGGTGCGGCGGGAGAGGTGAGGGTGACCTCACACGTGGGGATCGCCTCACTCGCCAGGGTGAGCTGCCTCACTGTTGTTTTGGGGTCATTTCTTTCCCTTTTCCTTGAAGGGTCTTTTGCAAAAGACAATCTCTCATCATTTTAGAAAGAAAAAAAGGAAATGAAGTAGAAGCAGGAACTCATAACATCCACCATTTTCTGGTATGATATGGATATGATATAAAAGCGATTACGAGCGTCACAATAATTCCACTAGGTATCAGCTTTGTAGCCTGCAGCTGATGTATCTGGTCATGAGAAACAGCCCTTCAGATGGTGACAGAAATCCCCCCTATAGGAGATTATCTGGGGTAAGCTGGCGAGGTGGTGCTTCTCACCCATGGCCTGGGTTGCATTGTTCTGTTTGGTACAATGAGATTGTGATGTTCACACGGTATTTGCTGCTGGGCAATTAGACTTTTCCTTTGTTTACGCGAAAATCTCGCAGCGTAACCGCCGCTACGACATGTAAAACAACCAATATGAAGCAACGTGGGATTACACACAGCAGAAATAAGAACGAAACAGAAAGGTGTTTATGGAACTGAGAGAATGCCTTTTTGCAGTCAGAATGCCTTCTTGAGGATTCCCTTGAGGAAACCGTATAGTTTAACTTTTACCACAGGTGAGAACGCAGCAGCTCCTGTTACAGTGAGACATGAACAAACATATTAGGACCACTGCAGTCATACAGTGTAAAACTGGGCTAGCCGCATCGACATAAACGTTCCATTCCATACTTTGCACGTGCAACAAATATGTGGCTGACATTGGCCAAACAGCTGTCTACAGCCAATACTCCCCTCAACATACAAAACATCAGATAAACTTTAACAGGCTGCAACTTTCCTGAACAGGTTACCTCCAAATTATCTCACAAATTATTAGCACTTCCATTACATAAATAAAACAACCTTTCCCCATTTCACTCAGTCACAGACTTCACTAACCAGCAGATAAGGACAAGACACGCAATAATCGATGGCTAAATTTCACTATGTACTCATAAACTACTTCCTGCTAAAGTTTTTCTTCCTGTGCAGTTTTAAAGTTCCCTTCAAACTCAATTGATTTCTTATGGTTTGTGATTTCCTTTAAATTATGGCAAAATTGCCCGTGTAGTTCACTTCACAGGCAACAGGAAGGGACCTTCTGTAATGTGACAGGGATGACTGCATTATTGTTGATGACTGCATTATTGTTGAGAACCAGCACCTGAAACATGCGCAGGTCTCTGGCGAACCAGACAGTGGATCACTGAGAGGGAAGAGAGTGAGAGCTCAGAGTGGACTTTGCCCCTCCTTTATAATGGGGACTTTACTCAGCTGCACCAGCTAAGGGTGTGTGTGTGTGTGTGTGTGTGTGTGTGTGTGTGTGTGTGTGTGTGTGTGTGTGAGATGTTTGAGGAGTTAAAATGACACTGAAAGCAGCGGATTTAGTGTGAATCAGAGGGTTTCAGGGGACAGGATGCACGTCAGCAAGCTCAGCATGAGTAAGCGATTGTCGTACTCCATCAAGGCTAATACAAGTGCCTACGTGGTGCAAGGACACAGAGCAACTTACACCTACCACCCACAACCACCACATACACCTCCACCCACAACCACCACATACACCTCCACCCACAACCACCACATACACCTACAATCACCACATACACCTCCACCCACAACCACCACATACACCTCCACCCACAACCACCACACACACCTCCACCCACAACCACCACATACACCTCCACCGGCAACCACCACATACACCTACAACCACCACATACACCTCCACCCACAACCACCACATACACCTCCACCCACAACCACCACACACACCTCCACCCACAACCACCACATACACCTCCACCGGCAACCACCACATACACCTACAATCACCACATACACCTCCACCCACAACCACCACACACCTCCACCCACAACCACCACACACACCTCCACCCACAACCACCACACACACCTCCACCCACAACCACCACATACACCTCCACCGGCAACCACCACATACACCTACAATCACCACATACACCTACAACCACCACATACACCTCCACCCACAACCACCACATACACCTCCACCCACAACCACCACATACACCTCCACCCACAACCACCACATACACCTCCACCCACAACCACCACATACACCTCCACCCACAACTACCACATACACCTCCACCCACAACTACCACATACACCTCCACCCACAACTACCACATACACCTAACCACATACACCCACAACTACAACCACAACTACCACATACACCCACAACTACCACATACAGCTACACCCACACCTACACCCACAACTACCACATACACCTCCACCCACACCTACACCCACAACTACCACATACACCTACCCCATACACCTCCACCCACAACTACCACATACACACTACACCTACCACATACACATATAGTACCCTACACCTACACCAACCACACACATGCACTCTTAACACTTAAGGAGTGCTGATAAGAGAATTTTTTTCACAACATAATATATGCAATGACACAGCCAGAGAGGGGACACCGATCTCAGAACAGGATTCTAGTTTGGAGATCCTTGATGAATATGGGCTTGAGGCAGAAAATATATCAGCTAAAATCACACTTTAAAGAGATAACTCAACATACTCGGTTAGGCCAAATAGCATTTTGCTTTCGTGCATTTGTAAAGATCCCCCTCCCCCACTCACAGATCAGCTCAAGTTAACATAAATGTCAGAGCTCTTTAGCGTAGTGATGGGGCTCTAGGAAAGCAGTAGCTGGATCTCCTCACTAACACCCATCACTGAGAGAGCCCCATGGCAGTGTGTTCCTGGGAGCTCACACTGCGGAGTGCAGGACTCCGATATGAAAACCGCACACCGGGAGAACTGCCAGGACTCCTCGCCGTCCCAAAACCCAGAAGGGAAAGAGGATTATATGGTGTTACCTTTAAGGACTGAGCATTTGAAGTGGTGGGAGATGCTATTAGGAAGGATTTCAGGTCATCGCTGACAGACATCAGTGTTGAGCCAGCATCATGAGCCACTCCCCTGACAGCACAGTGTGGCCTGCCTGCTACAACTCCAGTGCTACACTGTAGAAAATTATATTTATTACTTACTACCTACCTGAGGACCAGCTGGAGCCACAGAGCTGATAAGTGTGTATTTAAAGGGTGGGCAGTCCTAACAAAAACCACCAGCCATTTCCCCTGTGTAATCTTTTTTTTATGACATTAAAAACAATACATACATTAAGATAACACTTTATATTACTGCTTTTATTTTGTAGAATGTATATCTCCAGTGCCAATTCACGCACAATGAAAATAAATGTTTTTTTCGCATATGAACATACTTTTTTAAGTATTTCCTCATAAATGGACGAAATGCTTTAATGACAGCTTAACTTGAAATGCAGGACATCAAACAATGTCACACTAGACTTAAGAGAGCTTTACCAAAATGTGTGACAATGCTTCAATAGTAATTAATGCATTCATGTAAGAGTCTTTGAAAAAAGGACAAAAGAGTGCATAAATTATAGTACCTTTGTAAGCATACGGTAACACACATTCACTGCGATGTTATCGTCAATCACAATGTTTACATGTGGAAATGGTCATACCCAGTTAGGTAGACGTCGCCGGACGCTAGCCTATCGCCGCCCTCATTAAGAGCAATCGACTTCTGCTGGCCAAGTCTCTAAACTGAACTGAACTTGCTGACACACACTGAGGTTTATACTCAGGCCCTGATACGGATTCCATTCCCAGTAAGAACATTGGGCAGCTACAGGACGCGCTCGTATTAACTACATTTTTGAAATATCCAAAGCCACAAACAGCTTCATAGCCCCACATAAATGACTAAACACTCAAGTCTGGAGTTAGCAGCAGGTCCATTTCTCTTTAGCAGTTCCCATAGACCTCCATTCATTATGCTAAGCAGCTCCTACACTCCCAGTACAGCCACAGCGCTGGGGGAAAAAATGGAGTCATTGAATGGAACTGACTTTAGGTTAGTTGAGAAAAAAGAAAAAGATTCTACATGCCAAAATGTTGAAGTACCCCTTTAAGCCCTAGATGAATATCATAAAACTTGTGCAGAAGACCGCAGTGCCAGAGCGCACACAGATTGATACCAGTAATATTTCCACTGCTGCCGAGGGTCTGATTTCCTCCATTAATTATCTGTTCCTCTCTCTCCGTCTTTTTCACCCTCTTCTTCTCTCTCAGTCCTCTCTACATATTCTACTTTCACCGTGCATCACTTCCAATCTTCCCTCCATCACGTTCACCCCCCCCCCCCCCCCCCCCCCCCATCCAACTTTCAGACCCTCTGGGATTCTTCACTTCACGTTTTCCATCGCTCATTTCAAAATTCAATTCAATCTTCGCATACTGTTTACTAATATGACTGAGGCAGGATGTAATGAAGGAGGGTGTGGTGGGAGCACTCAGTGGGGAGGCAGCTGTCTGCTGCTCATCCACCTGACACACACCAGCCGCCCAACGCCACCCGCACACGCCATCTCATCAAGGAAGGAATCCTCTTAGCATGATCAGTGCGAAAAATTTTACATGTAAAAGCTCTGGATTGAATTTCAAATTTTCCGTCAGTTAAGAGTTGTGGAGAAAACACACACACACACACACACACACACACACACACACACACACACACACACACAGCAAATGAAAAGCCATATCTTGCTGAATGCCTGTCATAAATACAGCCTTTTAACTGGCTAAACTGTGCACCACAGCGCTAAACTGTGCACCACAGCGCTGAACTGTGCACCACAGCGCTGAACTGTGCACCACAGCGCTGAACTGTGCACCACAGCGCTGAACTGTGCACCACAGCGCTGAACTGTACACCCCTGCTATATACATGTGTGGCGCTCCATTTTTCAAGCAAAATGTTTAGATTTCATAAAACTGTTCATATTTCAGTTTGCTCCGCTGCAATCTGCCTAAAACACCAGCACACAGGGCCCCCTCTAATCTCTCTTCCTGGAGATGTATAGGTTTATAAAAACAGGAGAATTGAATCTCACCGTTTCCACACACAGGCACAGGCTTTATTGCAGAACCTCCATCACCGTTTTATCACCTTCGCCTTGAGCTCCACCTCCCTGTCCGGAGCCCCGGGGCCACTTCAGCGCCAGCGTGGCATGGCCGTCCCAGCGGGTGGGGCGGAGGCTCGGAGGGGACTACACCGCCGGACAAAGTACTGGGCCAGGGGGAAGATGGGAAATAAAGAATGATGAGAGGGCCGTTGGAGAAGGGAGGAGTAAAGGTTTCACCAGGCGACAGCCAGGGGTGAGGGGGTGGGGAGATGCAGGGTTAAGAGATGACGACACGTCAGTCTAAATCAGCTCCTAGTTGTGTGAACAGTCGAGCCAAAGCGCCGTAGCCCGCGCTGTGTACTGATCGGATGTGCCCGCACGTCTAAAGGTGCACGAAGCTGCATAAAGATCAGAATAAAGCTGTTTTAGGACGCCAACACTGTGTATGTCAAGACCGACTGTGTGTAACTTGTACAAAGTAAGAGATTAAAAGTGATGAGATAAGAAACCTGGTTCTCTGTGAACATTTTAAGGTAATCTTCAGTGTGTACATGAGTACGAGTTACGTGATGTGATGACTTTCTGATTTGTAAACTGCATAATTTATGACATATTCCAGTACTGGAAAGACAGGGGAGACACGGGGACACGGAGAGCTGGGATAAGACAGGGGAGACACGGGGACACAGAGAGCTGGGATAAGACAGGGGAGACACGGGGACACGGAGAGCTGGGATAAGACAGGGGAGACACGGGGACACGGAGAGCTGGGATAAGACAGGGGAGACACGGGGACACAGAGAGCTGGGATAAGACAGGGGAGACACGGGGACACGGAGAGCTGGGATAAGACAGGGGAGACACGGGGACACGGAGAGCTGGGATAAGACAGGGGAGACACGGGGACACGGAGAGCTGGGATAAGACAGGGGAGACACGGGGACACGGAGAGCTGGGATTGTTGCTGTTTATTGTGTCTTGCTCTCTGCTCAGTGTCCCTGTCACTGGGACACTAGCTGGACATCCATTCTCAAAGTAATCTGAATCTGAAGGCCAGCACTTTGCAGAAGATGACATCCCAAGGATGCCCTTCTACCCTGCGGCCGGGCGGGGGTTCGGGCGGGGGTGGCGGGGGCTCGGGCGGGGGTGGCGGGGGGTGTTTGTTACATTTCTTGCTCACTATGATGTGCATTATTTGCAAAACCAATGAACACCACCACACAGGGAGGAAACGTACGGAAGGTAATGTGGGCACTCGAGAAGCGAAGAGACAGGCCAGCAGCTCTACAGAAATGAGACGACGGGCTCCAGGCACGTCTGCGTGCACAACCACCAGACAGCCAATACGCACTTCAGCCGAAACCGAAATGAATTCAGTCTGAAAAACGGAAATGATGCATACAAATGGTAAATGAGTACGATCCTGTGCTGCAAGGCCCCGACGCTTATAAACGGGGAGAAAATGATTTATAAATTAAGGTGCAAATGGTCCAGCTACTGGATGAAAAATAGTCATTGTCTCCCCGTTTTATTATTACTGTATATAACTGATGCGCACAGACTTCTATACAAACATGAGTCGCACCATTTTGAAAGAGCAGGCTTGTAGATTTAGTGCGACGCTGGTTAAGAAGTGGCTGTAATTTGATTGGCTAAACGGTTCTCTTCAAATGGGCAGGAAATTGCAGCCTGATTATTACATTAACCACATTAATTAACGTGCTCCTGTTGTCTGGAGTGGAATTCATTGATAAGGGTCATGTTCATTCATTCGTGTTCGCCCAACGAGGGAGGCGGGGAAGGAGGCACTTCTGCCCCATGTGCGCTGCTTAATGAATCACTTCAGGGTTGATTTCCACCCACTTTAATTTTTTTATTTTATTTTTTTTTATGAAAAATGTCAGCCTATGAAGAATCTGTATGTGCTTCTCAAAGCATTAAGCTAGTAAAGCCTGGGGTGTGTAATAGGCCAGCAGATAATGGCACTAACTCTTGCATGAATAAGATTAAATGGAGCCTGCCGTGAAATGTGTTAACACAGTTCTTTTCAGCCCCACAGCTTGCTTGTATTCCCTGTCCCCCATAATGCATCCTGCTTGGTCAATCGAATGCCTGCTGGTGCTCCAGAGCCCCGGCCCTGTCCGTCCTGCTCTCTCCCACAGCGTTAAGTCACTCCCACGAGAATGGCTGAATCACACCTGATGGATCAGTGGGCAGTCTTATTGTCAGCAACAGTGTGGTGGTGCTTCCGTGTCACTGAGGTTTTCCTGTGTGTCTCTGCGCGTGTGTGTGTACGTGTTTGTGCACAGATGAGGGTGCGCACAAGTGTGTGGAGTGTTTGGCTTGTCCCACTTGGGCAATGAAAAGTAAATAAATAAAAACAGACACAATACAACGCCCTGTGATGGAGGGCAATAGAGTGATGTAGCTCAGGCCTTGAATAACATGTAAAGTGGAGAGGAAAGCAAGCTCTGTAGTTCGGTGACAGGGTCGAACAGTTTCATGGCTAGACACAAAGAGATGTTCTCATCCGAGTTAAGAGCACTAACGCAGACGTATAACCCTACAAGCACACAACGGCTAACAACAGTGTGGCTTTTGTGACGTGGAATACCCACTCATCACAGTCTGACTGATACGCTCCATTATACAGCTACTTTGCACACAAGTATTTTCGTTTTTTTTATTACGAAAATTGCTTTAGCGTCTAAAAATGCTGTCAATGTAGGCGATGCAAACGGTAAACTGTCAGTGAAACGTCAGCTCAAGGCATTAGACATATCTTAGCAACACGGGTGTTAGCAGGCCAGCAGGACACGGGGCAGCAGGACTGGATTGAAGCTGCCATCATGAAGGTTGGACTGTTCAGCAGGGCCTCACAGCAGAACACGGGGCTGCAAACACCACCCAACTGTGTGACTGGTCTTCAACAGACTAGGAGAACTTCAGAAATCATTAACATCAGAAAGACATTTTCTTGACACTTCAAAAATACCGAACTGCTGCAAACTTTAGCAAACCCTTCCAGATCTGATCTATGACAGTTCAGGGTCAAACTAATGATAGCTGCTAACTCAGTGACTGACGAAACACTTCTTAAAACTTTACACTTCGACTTTGTTTCCAGACAACAGTGAAAAACAGTTACGCTGGAATCCTCTAGTGAAAGTAGAATAGAAGTGAAATCACACACTCAAAAACCACAAGAAATGGAACCAGTGTTTGTAGTTCACTCACAGCACTTACACGAGCACACACACACACACACACACACACACACACACAGCTTTTAAAAGAGGAGGTACAGGCATTGGGAAAATTAAACATCAACTCCTCTTTCCTTCTCCAATCACATGGGACGCCCTTCTCAATTTTCTATGAGCTCCACGCTAACTCCGCACTGTTCCTCGGAGTCAGACACACCCTCAGAATCTCAATTACCATAATGAACAACGGTGTCTTCACTAAGAGGCGAGAAGCCTGATTAAAATTCTCTTTTCTACCCAGAATTCCAGGGTGGAGCGAGAAGGCTGTGTCAGCAAGAGGGAGCAGAGTGTTGCAGTCAGCAGGCAGCGACTCCCACACCTGACCTTTGCCCCTCACCAGGCGGGTAGTGGGGGAGCAGGGGCGTGGGAGAGCAGGGGTCACAGGTCAACGTTCAGCTGTACACTCACACTCCCAGTCCCCTTCCAGTGATGATCTATTATTTACAGACTTTGTGAATTCATAATGTGCAGCAGAAATGTCTCTGCTAGTTCTGTGTTGGGCTGTGGATCAACTCCAATGTTGTTGTGCATGTTACTGCAGTGGATTTACTTTTATCTGTTTTATCTCATTTTTATCCAGTTACTGGACATGGCCTTTTTAAGTACTGGAATAAGAACTCAAACCCCTTCCAGTTGGACACTGAGTACAGCATAACCGTTCACATTCACACATGCGAATGTCAACACGAGGCCCAAGCACATCGGTTGTTTCGGGCAGGCCTCCTGAAGGGTTTTTTCAAGTCATCATAAAAGCCAGCACCCCTGAAAAACTGAATGAGGGTATTAATTCCTTTCATGACTGGATGAGCCACGCTACGAGACCTGGGGCGCTACATTTGTTTCTCTTTTATAGAAAAAAATCACTTTGCAAAGAAAAAGCCCTTTGCAGTGTTAAGACCAATTAACAGCTCAATGATACTTCAGAGTGTTTTGCAGCTGTGACTTCCACACTGAAAGTTATTCTGGCTCTTAGTCTCTTATACTGCCAATTGCCGAGTCTCTCCACACCCACACCTGAGCTAGGGTAACACGTGCTTCATTTAAACTGCCTTCTCAATAACACCTTATATTACATAATGACTTTCGAATGTAAATGTATTTAAAACTGTCCTGACATGAACCCCTTTCAGGTAGAAAAAGTGATGTCAGACATTTCCAGGTTTTGCTGTAGGCCTTCTGGACCTGCTATGAGGCTCAACAACCCTTTTTAGTCCCTAATTCCAAACTCATTCATATAATACAGAGTATGTGCCAATGTCCTAATCCAGGTAGTTTACTGAATAATACAGCTGTGAACACCATTAGATAACGGTAGTGAAATCAGTTCAAAGGTGTCATACTTGAGACATCTAAGCCTCTTCTGTGGCGTTAACGATGAGGTTAACGATGTTGATACACAGACTCACATCCTCATCCGTGTGTTTCTTTATAAAGTCTGTCTATGTGCACTGTCCATATGATGCCTAGTTCACTGAGAAAACAACATTACTGAACATGTCTGGGTTTACACTTCAATGCCCTGGATTTTAATAACAACATGTAATTAATTAAACCTTTTGGAATTCAGTTTGAAAATCCCCATTTACCCTTACTGGTTCCTAACTAAATCTAACAGAGCATACCACCACTGCTGATGCGTTCATGGTTGAACGTACCATGAAAACAGCGGCGGTTTGCATTCTCATGAGCATAATCTGAGCGAAACTGGGGAAAGTGCTCCTATAGACACAGGGCTGTGTGCGGCGTCTGGGTTCAGTGGGTATCTATTGGGCTACTGGTGTCTGGTGAAGGACACTACATGAATAATGGACTTTTCATATATTTTCTTGCACATGTTCAGAGTGCAGCCTCACCGTGCATGAAGCATTACGGTCACACAGCACTGCCCGTGTGCATTAGGTCTATATTTTTAGATGACGAGGAGGTGGAACCTCTTTTGAAAACTTCACTGCAGACCGATTTCCATTCTCACTCCCACTGCTGGTATAAACAGTTCATAATGAATTAAGTGTCGCACCTTTATAGGCCATAAAGGACTTCAACTGATGCTGCGCAATTCAAATATAACATCAAACTGACATGAATCGTCTTGGTACGTTCTAAGTTCAAAGCTCTAACGATAAAATGTCTAATATGAATCTTTGAGTCAAAGTATGTCGGGTTTCCATAAGACAGTGAGCACCTTTTACAACTTTATAGCTTTAAATTTACATTTATGCCATTCATCTTATATGGATATCCATAGTGACTTACAAATGGGCTTAGTTGTCCAATCAGAAAAGGGTTCTTAGCTAGTTCAAATTGGTTTGCGTCCAAAAATACCCTTAACACTGACACAGCGCCAGAAACAAGAGTCAGTGCTGAAACACAGAATTTGAAACAATATAATTCAATGTTATAAAATGCAAGACAATTCAATGGCAGTTTATGCCAGTGAACACCAAGGATCTCTCTCTTTTATAGAAAAACCTGTCAGCATGAGGTGACCTTAAGAACAACCATCATCTCACCAGCGCTTCAGTGTTCTGGCACGGTAACATTCATGTTGAAATGTGTTCTGGCTCACAGCCTCTTGACTTGCCCTGTTGCACCCTGTACACTAATCATCAATAACTATATATATTTTCCCCTTCCCCCTCTCTCCCTGTTATTGAATGATTCTTTTTTCTTTGTAAAGCAGTGTCTGAAAGCTGGTTTTTTTTTTTTGGCCTGTGTAAATTGCCCTCGTTTCTTTTTCAGTTTGATCAAGTGTTGTATTCCAGGGCAATGTTTTAATTGAAAACTCAATAAAAAGTCAATCATAAAAAATTAAAAACCCGAGAGACTTGGGGTGCTCCAACCTAAAGGCCTTGACAAAACATGGGCAACTGTGCGGTACCACCCGACCCTCCAACTGCTCGTCACCACCCGACCCTCCAACTGCTCGTCACCACCCGTTCTCCAACCGCGCGGCACCACCCGTTCTCCAACCGCTCGTCACCACCTGTTCTCCAACCGCTCGTCACCACCTGTTCTCCAACCGCTCGTCACCACCTGTTCTCCAACTGCATGATGATAATTGCCAATTACAGGAACAAAGTTCATATCTCAGAGGGCTACAGATGACTTTTCTTTGTTCCATGGGGTTGCACCAATTGACATGTGTACAAAGGAGTCTGATGCTGACTCAGGTCCAGATGATAGGAATGACGGAGGGAGAGATGATAAGATGATGAGGGTTATCTGTCAGGAGCTGCTCACCTCTGCAGTTATATTTGAATGAATGAATTAATTTTACATTTATATAGATCCTTTGTAGATAGTCAAGGTCGCTTTAAACTGAACATAGACAAAACCTTTTTCTGCTCACACACTAGTGAGAAACGGCAGCCAATCACACATGGCGTACTCTCACCAGGATGTCTTTACCCCCCGGGGGATCAGGAGGGAAGAACGAACAGCACCCAGGAGAGAGCACCACCCACCACTGGACATACAGACACAGAGAGGGGAGAGAGAGGACAACACCCAGGAGAGATACACAAGCATTCACACAAACTCAGACAACTGTTTATTAGACGTGTACAGATACACAGACGCACTGTATTTAACTCTACAGAAACCAACAGGTGGTGAAAGTGGAACAGGAAGAACTATTGAAGCTTGCTCTGAAGAGAATGGTCATTTTTAATTAGAGAAGTATGAGCGAGTTTGGAACTGAAACCCATCTCTTCAGCTCAAGCCAACATTAATCAGTGTGCACAGCTTGACAAAATTTAAATATGAACAAATATTTAAGACTGAGGCATTTGAAATGCCAAACAACAGGGAGGAGAGAAGCAGTGAACCATTTCCAGCAGCAGTTTTTTCCTTTAACAAAAGTGAAGCAGATTATTTTTTGCGCATTATCTTATACCCAGATGCTAAACTAAAAATATAAAAAAATATATCAAGCGAAATCTCTCCTTTGAGTATCAGAATGTCATCCACATGAAATGAAAGCCAGTGCTCTGTACTATGTATAACAATGAGACCCTATGAAGACCGGGGAAGTGTCTGAGCTAGTGGCTCTGGAGATAAAGCCAAGAGGACCGTGGAGAGAGAAAAGCCTTGTACAGAACTCTAGAGAGATTAATCAATGAACACAACGTTTTACCATCGCAACCTACTGCAATGGGTGTATCTGGGCAGAATTTTAATCATTCTAAAAAAATAATAATAAATGTGTCCTCCATGTCCAAGTTTATAAAAAGACTGAACGCTCCATCTGAGGTGGTCAAAAGCCTCCTCGGTGCACACAGACAGGACCGCAAACCCCTCGGCCTCAAGAAACGCAGGAGTGAGAACAGGAACATTATGAATGATGACAGGAATGTCATGCATATTATATGAGCTTAAGTGTATTTTTATTATCTGAACATTGGTTAGTATCCTCCGAAAAATGGGCTATTCAGAATAGCTGTATTCAGGTATATTAAGAAGACTTGGCCCCAATGGTGGAACAGAGAAGGGCCACAGACCAGAAGAAACACCAGCAGGTCTGTGATCCACCACACCACCAGCACCTGTGTATGCTCGTCACAGGCAAACTGGTGTCCAACTGTGGCAAATTGAAGCTTTTAAGAAACCCTTGACTTTTACAATCCCAGTAAGTTAGATCAGAATATATACAGCTGCATCTGTGGATTTAATAGCAGTATCATTAATTTTGGTACGTCAAAACAGCGCAAAAGCTTACACAATGGCCGGAGCTTGAATATTTTAATAATTAAAAAAAAATAATTGCTCCCAAAGAGATCTGCATGAACAGCTCACCTACTGAAACTTGGTTCGGGTCCTAGGACAGAATGAATCACCGACCTGTGCAATTACGGCTGGCTTTTACACGGGCCTGCCGGACCCGTTAGTGCTCCTACACAAAACGCGCCATTGTTTCATCACGCTGCCTGGTCCGGGGATACGGAGTATTGAGCACTCCGCTGCACTGCCTACAGCCTCCGAACAATCACACATTAACTCTGATGAAACCTCGGCTGTACCGTGTCCCAACCATCTGCACATCAGCCAAAAGTTTCTCGTAGCCCTCTGGGGCTTGCTGTAGTCATTAATACATAGTTCTTGGTGTATAGTGGCGTGCGTTCTGATCCAACTGCAGTGTTACAAGGCAACGTGTCGTGTTAAGCCTCAGTGCATTACAGTGCTGTAAATAAAACCCAGAAATTTCATTGAGAACGGAACATTTTCACAGCAATTCAGTATTCAACATCCTATGAAATGAGTCTATAACATTTTTAGTGATTTCAGATCTACACATAAATGTTTCACGGACAATCTGTAGAACAGTAGAAGATTTGTTTGGACAATGGAACCTGGGGGAAAGTTAAGGAAAGGTTTACGGTTAGTTACTGCCTACCCTTACCCAACCCTACAGTGTTAGGCATGAAAGGTCAAGGGTCAAGCCTTCACAAGCCTTCACAGTGAATCCACAGAGTACAAAAAAGTGTCTACCAGTCATTGCCAACACATCAGTCACAGTTACAGTGCAGCCACGCTGTTACCAAAACTCAAGAAGCCTGCAAGAGACTGAAGGGGGAAAATCCCCACCCACATGACTTCTAAAAACACAGAACCAACAGCAGAAACTAGCCTGACCGGTGCGAAAACACTCACCACTCTCCTCCTCTTCCTCGTGACTCATCCCCCAGCAGATCCCGCCACACAGGGAACTCCAGAACGCTGGGATACTTAGCGCTCCACGATGGCGCCGTGGGACGGAGTTTCATTATCGCCGCCGTTCACATGCTTGGAGCGCATCCCGCGCATCAATTACCACCCCAACACACTTCCTGCCCACCGACACGCGTGCGAGGGGTGTGACGATAAAATGAGTGATCAATTAATCCCAGTCAGGTACTGCCAATGCAGTGCCACAAACCCTCTAATATCGATATTTATTCGAATGCCCTCCTGCACTAGCCCCGAACAGACCCGAAGTGCGTTTTAATCAAACGAACTGAAGGAGTCACATTTCACAAGAATAAACTGGCACAAATTTATAGATGTTTTGTAAATAACTGTGTGATCATCAAAGCATACTTGAGCACCGCGTGACGGCCCACAGGTATGTGAGGAACCAAGCCGAGCACAGGACTTCTGCCAATGGGGAATTCAAAGCC
This sequence comes from Brachyhypopomus gauderio, assembly GCF_052324685.1. Taxonomy (NCBI): domain Eukaryota; kingdom Metazoa; phylum Chordata; class Actinopteri; order Gymnotiformes; family Hypopomidae; genus Brachyhypopomus; species Brachyhypopomus gauderio. The sequence continues at coordinate 55,295 of NW_027506886.1, forward strand.
TGCCTGCGTCATCACCGCCAAAAAGCCCCAAGACTTTCACACTCTCGACAGCCTCAAAAAACGAGCTCACGTCCTGAACACAACCAGCTGAGGAGGGGGGGGAGAGAAAAAAAAATCTATTTACGGGACCCCATACAACATCTTCCCTTCCTGACAAAGCACTGACAAACAAATGAAAGGAAAATTAACGTGCGTGTCAGTCCCGCGATATCCAGCACAATAGCTCCCAATGAGGAGTGGGCCAGACACATCATTAAGCAAAGGATCGGCCATGACGCTGATGTACTGCAGCTGCGGATCAGCATTGTCTGGAAATAAACAGAAGGCGCTCGTCACTGGAGATGAGCTGGAGTCTGCAGCCCTCTCCAAGAATCAGACCTCCCAAAAAAAAACCCCTCCCGGCTAACGAGCTCCTGTAGGAGAGACCCACAGCACAGGGCAAAACAAACAGGGCTCGTCAAGGAAATCACACACACTCTGAGCTTAAGCCCCTTGATTACGTAGAATGATTTTGGTTAGAAAATGGTATATAGGGTGGTGTTGAGATAAGAACTGTGACTAGCGCGCGCGCACACACACACACACACACACCACTCAACACAAAGTGCCACAACACACACATACAAAGAGCAGAACATACATCGTGCAATAGGGAACAAGCGACAGTGCACGGGCTCCATTAAAGTTATGTCATATTTTGCCAAATTCACCTATGCACCTGAAACCATTAGTAACACGCACACACACACACACACACACGGCAACAGCGCAGAGCAACCGCGTTCATGACAGCCTCCCATTTGCTAAGCTCCTCTCAGGACACACACTGCCCACTGCCATTCGTCTGGTGCTGTGAACGAGGGCGAGGCTCTTCAGAAGCACCAAAAGGCTGAGCTCCATCAGGGCCCGCGGGCCCCACCAATGACACAGCACCACAGTAATGGGACGCGTGGTGGGCACAAAAACAATGGCTGCTCTTTAGTTAAAAGCAATGTCGATTTAAATTGCTTTCAGTATTGTGGGCTGGAGATGTTTATTGTCCGTTATGAAAGGTGGGTTTTCTTTCTTTTTTTGTTGTGTTTTTTTTATTTATTTATAGAAAGCCCAGGCCTTTACGCTTAAGCACCAACAAGTTGAAAGACAAAAAATATATTCAGTGCACATTCAATTTAAATGAGAGTTGTTCAAAGTTAAACTCCTCAGTTTAGACAGCATGGCTAGATGAAGAAAAATAATAGTATGTTTAAAATCAACAATAAAACAAATAATAAAACCATTCAATCAAAACAATTCAGCATATTAAACAAGTCCCACATTGCTTGGCTGTTGGCGTATATAAACATCATTACCCAGCAACCCTTCCAACTCTTCCCAACGTGCACCTCTCCCACCTGTTAACCTCAAACTAAAGAGATCCCACAATGCTTTGTTATGCAATTGTGTGCATCATTAGGAAGAGGCTAATGACACACGACTGTGAACAAAAACCTGGCGTCCACACACACACACACGCTCACTCACACACACAAAGAGCATGGCAGTGCGAAAGAGCAAACTGTGGCATTATCTTCCATGCCAAAAGGTGGTGAGATGGAGCAGTGGGGTGTACAGCCTGCAGACATCATCACATCTTCATCACAGCATCATCACGATGTCTCACAGCTTCTACTTAATTCCTTTATCTATTTACAGGTGCTGGTCATAAATTTAGAATATCATGAAAAAGTGGGTTTCTTTCAGTAATTCCATACGAAAGTGAAACTTGCATATTATTCTCATTCATTACACAGACTGATATATTGGAAGTGTTTCTTTTAATTTGATGATAACTGACAACTAATGAAACCCCCAAATTCAGTATCTCAGAATATTTTTGTGTGTGTTGCTGTTCCTACAACTTCATTGTAGTGTAGGGGATATAACGCTGCAACAAAGAGAGAACACGTGAGACAGTGTAGGGGAGGGAACACCACCACAAAGAGAGAACACGTGAGACAGTGTAGGGGATAGAACACCACTACAAAGAGAGAACACGTGAAATAGTGTAGGGGATAGAACATCACTACAAAGAGAGAACACGTGAAGCAGTGTAGGGGATAGAACACCACCACAAAGAGAGAACACGTGAAATAGTGTGGGGGAACGAAAACCGCCACAAAGAGAGAACACGTGAGACAGTGTAGGGGATAGAACACCACCACAGAGAGAACACGTGAAACAGTGTAGGGGAGAGAAGACCACCACAGAGAGAACACGTGAGACAGTGTGGGGGAGGGAACACCACCACAAAGAGAGAACACGTGAGACAGTGTAGGGGATAGAACACCACCACAAAGAGAGAACACGTGAGACAGTGTAGGGGATAGAACACCACTACAAAGAGAGAACACGTGAAATAGTGTGGGGGAACGAACACCGCCACAAAGAGAGAACACGTGAGACAGTGTAGGGGATAGAACACCACCACAGAGAGAACACGTGAAACAGTGTAGGGGAGAGAAGACCACCACAGAGAGAACACGTGAGACAGTGTGGGGGAGGGAACACCACCCCAAAGAGAGAACACGTGAAGCAGTGTAGGGGATAGAACACCACCACAAAGAGAGAACACGTAAGACAGTGTAGGGGAGGGAACACCACCACAAAGAGAGAACACCACCACAGAGAGAACACGTGAAACAGTGTGGGGGAGAGAAGACCACCACAGAGAGAACACGTGAGACAGTGTAGGGGAGAGAACACCACCACAAAGAGAGAACACGTGAGACAGTGTGGGGGAGGGAACACCACCACAAAGAGAGAACACGTGAGACAGTGTAGGGGATAGAACATCACTACAAAGAGAGAACACGTGAGACAGTGTAGGGGATAGAACATCACTACAAAGAGAGAACACGTGAAGCAGTGTAGGGGATAGAACACCACCACAAAGAGAGAACACGTAAGACAGTGTAGGGGATAGAACACCACCACAAAGAGAGAACACGTAAGACAGTGTAGGGGAGGGAACATCACTACAAAGAGAGAACACGTGAGACAGTGTGGGGGAAAGAACACCACCACAAAGAGAGAACACGTGAGACAGTGTGGGGGAAAGAACACTACCGCAGAGAGAACACGTGAGACAGTGTAGGGGAGGGAGCACCACCACAAAGAGAGAACACGTGAGACAGTGTGGGGGAAAGAACACCACCACAAAGAGAGAACACGTGAGAGTGTAGGGGAGGGAGCACCACCACAGAGAGAGAACACGTGAAACAGTGTAGGGGATAGAACACCACCACAAAGAGAGAACACGTGAGACAGTGTAGGGGAGGGACCACCACCATAAAGAGAGAACACGTGAGACAGTGTAGGGGAGGGAACACCACCACAAAAAGAGAACACGTGAGACAGTGTAGGGGAGAGAACACTACCCCCAAGGTTCTCGATAATCTCAATGGGACAGCTTCCACATTTAGCTAATCATTGTGTTTAAAATAATAATAATAACTCACCTTGTAATTAAATCTAATAAATACATTGTATAATTGCATACTTGTGCAAATAAAAATTATATACAGATTTTTAAATTTATATTTTCAAATCATCTTTGTCCCAAGTGGAGTTTCATAAATCGTATAAATATTGAGCCAACTTTGGTTTGAAAGAAGGTTTAGCTTGTATTACTGAAGACAATGTTGGAACAGCTTTCATTACTTCGTTAATTACACTTGAGGCACACTTCTAATTGTTTTGAGTGGAAAAAAATAGTTAAAAATCAATGACCAAAGTCTTTAGATGAATATTAAGCCCAAGTCTCATTAGGACATCATCATCAGATCATCATTATACTTTCAGTTAGACAATAAGTGTAGTGGCATGTTACGGCCCCTTTGTGTGCAGTATGTGTTTGTGTTGTTCCTTTTAGGCTATGGTCCAGATGTGCCTCCGCGCCGACGGCCCGGTGTCGCGACGTCATGGGATTGGCTGCCTCGTTTCGGCGCTTCGCTGGACCGCCTATAAGACCGACACGTCCGATCAGGAAGGGGAGGGCTTTTTCCTCCGCTGTTTGACACAGGGTGTGGCTGGTCTGTCTGTTTGGTTCGGTGTTTGACATGTCAGAGTTGGCTGTGTAGTTCATATGTGTTTTCGCCCGTTTTGATAACATTGTGATAGTGTGTCTACGTTTGAGTTCTTCTATGCGTGTATCTGTATCTGTAAATGTTGATTGTAAATTCTGTACATAGTGTAAATAGCGAATACTGGTATACTAGGAAGTAGGGAGCCCGACGCCTTTTCTTTGTTCACGTTACATATTGTGTTGATTTAGGGAGTCAGGGTAGGTTTATGTATTTTGGTTGTGTTTCTTTAAAAGGTAGGTAAGGTACTCTTTCTTTCCTTCTGGACTCCTTTTTGGTTATTGTTTTGGCCTGGTCGGCTCCTGAAGCTACTCCTCTCAATAAATACCCACAAGTCACGCCACTGGTCCTGTTTGTCTCTCCTTATTGCTGTTGCGCCCCGGGGCCTAGACAAGGGTCGTAACAGAATTGGGGGCTCGTCCTCCGTTCTCTCCTTTTTTTTTGGTGGGGGGGGGGTGTTGTGGTTGTGGTTGTGTGTCGTGCTGTTGGCGTTGTGATGGCTGGGCGGTTCGACTTAACGCGGTTCACGTTGTGTCCTACTTTGGAGCAGTTTGAGAAGTGTCGTAAGGACGATTTATTGTTAATCGCAGATTTCTTTAGTGTTTCGGTGCCCCACGGTGCGGCCAAGAGAGTGGTAAAGGCTGCTCTGTACGCCGAACTCGTGCAGATGCAGATCCTTCCTGAGGATGACGACCCCGAGTACGTTGCATCTCAGCCCAGGGCTATGCACGTAGCGGCAGATAACGAGACCGTAGTTGACGCGCCTCAGCCCGAGGAAGTGCACACGGCGGCCGCGAATGCTGATGCTGAGTCAAAAGACCTACTGGGCATAGGACCCACCGGTCCCAGTCCGCCACTGACTGACCCGATGATCACGCTGCGACTGAAAGAGCTGGACCTGGAGCTGTCACGGCAGCGTATTCGCGCGCTAGAAATCGAAATGCAACGAGACGTTCGGGTGCGAGAACTGGAATTGGAATTAAGGGGGAAGCCACCCACTCCCCCTGTTCCCACACCACGTCACACCTCGTCCTCTGTTCAGGCGTCTCCGCTACGGGCTACGTCATCTTTATTGGTTCCCCACCTGTCACCCACCAGTGTCACACACTCCAGATTTGACATTAGTAAGAACCTTGCTTTGGTTCCGTTGTTTCGGGAAACCGAAGTCGACACATATTTTCCTGTGTTCGAAAGAATAGCGACGACGTTGCAGTGGCCGAAAGAGGTGTGGTCGTTATTGTTACACTGCAAGTTAGTAGGGAGAGCACAGGAGGTGTGTTCTGCCCTAACTCTTGAGCAGAGTGTGGATTATGATGCTGTGAAGGCAGCTGTCTTGAGAGCATATGAGCTAGTACCTGAAGCCTATCGGCAACGTTTCCGCGCTCATACTAAGGCCACCACGCAAACGTATGTGGAGTTTGCGAGGGAGAAAGCTGCTCTTCTCGACAAATGGTGTGCTGCCTGTAAGATTTCGTCTTTGGAGCAATTTAAAGAGTTAATATTGTTGGAGGAGTTTAAGACCTGTGCACCTGAGAGGCTTGTCGTATACTTGAACGAACAAAAGGTTGTGTCCCTTACGGAAGCGGCAGTATTGGCAGATGAATTCGTGCTCACCCACAAACTTGTGTTTTCGTCGTCACAGCGCGAACAGAAGCGGACTCCGCGTGGGGAGACTCCCGCTGCCCGACCCACCAGCAACTCTCCGGCCACCGCTCGTGAAAACCGTGAGTGCTATTATTGCCATGAGGCCGGCCATGTGATAGCTAAGTGCCCTAGACTTGAACAAAAGAACCAGAAACAAAAAAAAGGGCAGATCAAACCGGTTGGACTGGTACGTGCTGTCACCCCTGCACCTGACGTTCCGTTGGTGGGAACAGAAGCCTCTTCCTTTGAGCCATATATCATAGAGGGGTCGGTGGCGTTATCTCCATTAGACCACTGCCACCGCCCTGTACGCATTCTGAGGGACACGGGTGCAGCGCAGTCATTTATGCTGGCCTCGGTTGTTCCGCTTTCTGCCGACACCAGTTGTGGCTCTGAAGTATTGGTGCAAGGCATTGATTTGTCTATTTTAAGAGCTCCCCTGCATAAAATATACCTGCGCTCAGCCCTTGTCACGGGCACCGTTACGGTAGCCATCTGTCCCCACTTACCCGTGAGCAATGTATCTTTTATATTAGGGAACGACCTTGTTGGCATTTCGAGGGGTTCGTGTCTACCTGAAGTGGTCTCGGCTCCCGAACCCTCGGATTTACTAGGGGAGGAGTTCCCTACGGTCTTCCCGGCATGTGTTTGGAAGGTAGCGGGGGCATTCTTTAGCCCAAAGGGCATAACGGTATACTGCAGGAATGTGTCAGGCGTGGCAAACGCGGAGATTTCTGATGCGCGGTCTGTCAGAGGCACCTGCCAGTACCCCTTTAGTAGGTCTAGCTTTGTGACGAACTGAGCGTGTCCCACACGATCAACACAGTCATCAATTCTTGGTATCGGAAAAGAGTCTGCCTTGGTTAGAGCGTTGACTCTCCTAAAATCAGTACAAAACCGAAACGTGGCGTCTGGTTTTGGAACTAACAAACAAGGTGAACACCAAGGGCTAGAGCTTGGAACAGCCAGGACGTTTTCTAGAAGATAATCAGTTTCTGTTTTCATCAACGCTCGTTTTTCTGGATTGACTCGATAAGCAGCCGATCTGACTGGGGTATGATCTCCCACGTCAATGTCATGTTCTATGACGGTGGTTCGGGACAGAGCGTCGGAAAATATGTCTGCATACTCACGAACTAAATCTAACAATTCCTGTCGAGCTGTTTCATGCAAATGATCGAGTTTGGTCGGTAGCACCGCAAGAGCCTCGGAGTTCGGCAGCCGAGCTACGGGAGGACATAGGCTGCCAAAAGACAAACCATCGTTCTCAGGAACGTAAGCCGTAGAAGGAGTACTGACAGACGTCATTAACAGAGCGGGAACAGGGGTACTAACAGCCGGGGTATGTGAATCAGCCCTAGAGACATAACGTTTCAACATGTTGACGTGACACACTCGTGTCTTTTTCCTGCGATCAGGAGTTCGAATCACGTAATCGGTGTCACTCAATCGAGATAGGACCTCGTACGGCCCCACGAACTTTGCACACAGGGCAGAACCCGGCACTGGCAACAATACCAGAACCTTGTCACCCACATCGAGGGAACGCAGGACGGCCTTTTGGTCGTGTCTTGACTTCATGCGCGTCTGTGTGGCGCTCAGCGACTCCTGCGCCAAAGCACACACAGAATGTAGCCGCTCACGAAACGAACTAACGTAATCCAACACGTTCGTTGGGGGAGACGAAGGAGGCGTATCGGACAACATTTCTTCCTGCAATATCTTCAGGGGTCCTCGAAGTGCGTGCCCAAATATTAATTCAGCAGAACTAAACCCTAGGGACTCCTGTGGGGTCGTGCGCACAGCAAAAAGAAGGAAAGGGAGACCTTCATCCCAATCCTTATCATGTGATAAACAATAAATCCGAAGCATGGACTTCAATGTTTGGTGGAAACGTTCGATGGCTCCCTGTGACTCGGGATGATACGCACTTGATGTATTGTGTTGTATGTGTAATTGTTTCATTGCTCTACGAAAAACAGCCGACATAAAATTCGACCCTTGGTCTGACTGAACCACCTTCGGTAATCCGAAAGTGGTGAAAAACTTGATCAGAGCCCGAACTATAGCTGGGGTTTTAAGTGAACGGAGAGGGATGGCTTCGGGGTATCTGGTGGCCGTACACATAATCGTAAGTAGATATGTGTATCCTGTTTTGGTTTTTGGGAGAGGGCCAACACAATCGATTAACACCTTCTCGAATGGTTCACCATAAGCCGGGATCGGTTTTAGCGGAGCTGAGGGAATTGTTTGATTTGGTTTACCTGCTAACTGACAAACATGGCACGACCGACAATATCGAGTGACATCCGACTTCATTAACGGCCAAAAAAAATACTGTAGTAACCGCTGGTATGTTTTGCGCACCCCTAGATGACCAGACATGACCTGGTCATGTGCTAGACTCAGGACGTGTTCCCGATATGGCTTAGGAACGACTACTTGAAAAACAGTACTCCAGTCACTCTCGGAATCCGACCTCTTTGGGGTCCATTTCCGCATGAGGACGCCATCGTCGTAAAAATACCCAACAGAACGTGAAGAGAGCTCTTCCGTGTTCACAACGTTTTTCGCGTACTGCGCTAATGAGCTGTCCTGTTTCTGTGCCAAGACCAGCTCTTCTCTGCTCAAGGTGGGAGACAGCGAAATGTCAACATCACACCCAGGTGCCGACGTAGGAACGGCGTCGGCGGTAGCGGGGTCCAGCCCCTCAGCTATGGGATGTTCCGAACATAAAAACGAATCTGACAGGTTCTCCACCTCTGCATACCTTCGGGCTTGGGCCCGAGTTAAAACACATTCTGAATTCAGAATATTAGTGCCATTTAATCTCGCTTAGAGGCAATTCTGAAAAGCAGACGCATATATTACAATACTGGACTGACTAAGCATCCTTTCTCAAAGTACTTGTTTTGAAAGCTTTTGTAATTTTTGTCCAATTATATTTATTTTGTCTATGTAATGGGAAATAGATTCCCTGGTTGTCTGAGAGATGACTGGAAGGAACGAAGAGACTCGCATGCTGTGAATCTCATATTCTGTGCATTTGCCAGTTTTCTGAGAGTTATGCAGGGCAAAATTCGTCTACTCTCCAAGGACGGAGATATAGCTTAGCAACACAAGGACATTTTCCACACACTATTAGCATACATTCTCATACATTCAATGTTGTATGATCGTGTAGGTCATTTTCATAGCATTTAGTTCTTGGTCACAAGTTGTGTAAAAGATCTCTCAACAGAAACAAACCAATAAATGCCACATGGTCAATCTCCACTCAGAAATCTTTATGGCACTGCCATTTTCGCCCAATTATTTATGCACCGCTGGTTTGCTAAGTTCAACATCTTTTCTTGTAGCTTTAATACATAGGTAGGGCTGATTGAATGATGCTGGGCCAGAAATACCAAGTTATTATATCTTTTTGCTGCACTGCCACGACACACACACATTAGGTCTAAGCATGTAGGTCAGTAGGTGCAGTGCTGTGCAGATCCGCCTCTCCTCTGCCATGATCTCCTTCGTGTGTGCGTGTGCACACAACCTCCTCGCGCACGCTGATGCAACCTTAAACTCTCTTTTTTTACGTACGTCAGAAGCACTGAACAGCTCACCCAGGGTTTTCAGCAGACACATCACCCCTGCTGTTTTAGAACATTACTGCGAGCTTTTGAGAAAAGAGAACCCCTCGTACAGTACCGTTAATGATGGCGAACTCAAACTCGAATTCAAACCAGATAACAATGAAATGTACTGGTGATAATAGGGAGGCAGGAAACTTCACAAAGCCAGCTGAGGTCACTGTATTTATAACAGCCAAGGCAAATCAGAGACATCATCACTCAAAAGGAACGTGGCCCAACTCTTCTTCACACCATGTTCAACATCTGAGAGCTGCAATTACTTTCACATGATCAAATCTAGGTATAATAAAAAGCTCATGGAGAAGAAACCACACAGATTTGGCTGCATTTGCAACACTCACGGAAATGTGCCTAAATATTTTTGTCCGTTTACATACTGTGACCGTAGCATTGCAACTGAATGTCGACTGCTTTGAAATACGGCAAAACACAAAGTGACGCACTCTTCACACCGAAACTGAAGAAAAACCCCATGATGAGAGTGCCAGAAACGCCCGGGCTTTGCTCTAGGGGTCCGACATCACATCACACACTTGTTTACAACCCAAAGACTGGAGACTTTCTGCAGCGAGGGGTTAAACTGGACGTGAAAACAATGAGGTCAAAGGCAGGAGAGAAGGAGATAGAGGATCCAAAGTCACGATGGAGAGGCGTGACACACTTCCTTCTCAACAGAACACGCTCTCATCCACATGAACAGCTCCGCTTGTTCCACATTCACAACCCATCAAAGAAGCAGCTGACTACAATCTCAGCTGTATTGTGGGGCAGAGATGGCATCTTGTTCCTCTTCTAGCCTAAATCCAACCACCCCCTCAGCACTTTGAAAGCAGCAGACATACAAATATAGAACAATTCATCAAAGACGCAGTTTGCCAAATGCGTTTCTTCAGGTGATGTAAGGAAATGTATTTGCTCGCATGTAAGAAACACTCATGTCCTTTACAAGTGGCACTCGGCACACACGTTTCCCCCTGCCCTGTTATTCGGTTCCCATATTACATACCTGTATCTTACCAACGCGTCTTTATTCATGCACATTTGCAGACTGAAGGCCACAGGCCGTTTCCTCCTCACAGTTCATTGGCCTCCTTCCATCTCTGCGTCGTAGCGGTCAGTTCCGGACCACAGGACCACTGCAATTACTTGGATGGCAGCCCACTGTTGGGGCAGCAGTGACACTGACGTGACGGAGGCTGTGGTGGGGCTTACATTGCGGTGACAGCCGGGCACAACCGCGTTGCTGGAGCTTTCACAGCTGTCAGCGACACGGCTGGGTTGACAGCGGTCGGCCACCCAAGAATACCCAGCCAAAAGCGGTCCTGTCCTACCATTAACAGATCAGTGGAGAGTGTCCAGAACAAACACTGGACGTCAACAGAAAGTCCTTTGTCTACCTTTGTAAAACTGTAATAAATAAAAGCTACTGATAGATAAGTGTACATGGCAGATTAACTTACATTTGACATTACATTTGATGAACCTACATTGGAAGCTGTGAGGTCCTTTTGTTCATCACTCCCCTCTTGCCAACACGAGGCCCTCAGAAATGGTCTCCACTACTGACTAGGGGTGGGTATCACCACTGATTTCCCATTTCGATTCGATTTTGATTCACAAGGTCCCGATTCAATTCGATTTTCGATTCGATCCGATTCAATATCGATTCTTGTAGGGACATTTCAGTTACAATAAAAAGTGTAGTTTGAATGTGAAATGTTGTAATGATACAAGGAACACTCAAACTTTATTAAAATGTATTAAGATATTAGTGTTTATACTGTGAACAACAGTTACATTCTTTTTATAATATCAATTAATGCACACTCTTCCACATAGCTCCTTTATCAGAAAAGGCATTGAAAGTGGTTTTGAACAGCCTTTTAAAGTGCAAATTAAGTTGTTTTTTTTTTTAACATGTAACAAAAACATTTATGAACATAGTTCTGAATATTGTAAACATTAAGGTCCAAAAATTAAGATTTATTCATGACTGCTTTCTGACATCTTGGAGATTGTCAAATTTTTCTGCAAGAAAAGGAGCTGATCAACATGTTGAGGAGTGAGACAGCTCCTTTGTGCAGTAACAATATTGATCAACATGTTGAGGAGTGAGACAGCTCCTTTGTGCAGTAACAATATTGCCAGCTGTTGAGAAAACTTCACAGCTTTATACTTGACGCGTCGCAACCGGCGTGAGGGTCCGCACGCCGAAAACGACGTAATCGCGGTGGGTCCGCTCGTGCACTGTCGATTCACAAGGTCGTGCACGTCTCGAATTTTGTAACTTGGCGCGCGCCACGCTTCAGCACAATGAACAAAGTCATGTTTGCAGGGTTCATACACCTTTAAAAGGTGGAATGCAAGCACTTCGGGTTTTTTTTTGGCACGGGGAGAACTTGTAGATAGTTTAATCGCAAATGCCTTCTCTAGTGGAGTTTGTTTGGGTTCTGGCGTTTTTTGAATATCAGGATGATGTCACGTTAAATGATTTCTCAGATTTGTGGTATTCCCACAATATTTCACCTCCATGTTGCACAGTTTACACACAGCTGTGCTTTTATCCAACTCTTCCCTACCATCATGGTTTCTGAATCCAAAATGTAACCATACATCTACAGGGTTGCCAACTTTTCAAGATCGCTTGGAGTGAGATTTGAACCTGGAGGGTGGGGGGGGTGTGTAAAATGGACACAAATTAAGTATTATATCGCGATCGATCACTCACCAGTGGTTGGTGCCAGAGCGAACTAGTAACTCATTGAATCATAGATGTGGATCAGAGGTACATTTTTTTTACTCTTGCTGCAGCCATGCTTAACTGATCACCCCAGCCAAGTGGCGGTGCTCGAGAAAAAAATGATGATCTCGCGAGATAAAACGCGAGACATTAAAACGGTACGCATATGCGGGGAAAATTTGCTAATTCTAAAGATCGATCTCAGGTTTCATAAATCGATATCGAATCATTCAAATGAAGATCGATTTGAATCGAAAGATCGATTTTTTAAACACACCCCTACTACTGACACACTCACGTTTTCCGTGACCGCTGACCCTGCTTGCAATTCTGGGACAGGGTAAACCAAATCAGGTAGCCATATTTCACAAGTTCCACACTACTGGGTAATGGATACATTTCTAGGCCAAGTACACAAAACATTTTGGAACAAAGATACAGTGTTAGCATGAAATGCTTTTTTTCAATTACTATTACTACTATAACAACATTTAAGTAGCTTTTTAAAACAAACTGATTAAGGTTTGTTCTGATGGAAACAACAAGGCCATTTTAGGCCCAGTTATGCTGCAACTCCAAGAGTGTTTCAAACCCTGCGGCAACAGAGACACTTGTGACCCAGATATGCTACTGACACTCACAATAAGACGAATGAGGAAAAGAACAAACTCCTCACTATCATCTATCCATCCAGGCCTTGATGCCCCAAAAGCCAAAATCTTCAACATTTAACAATTCTTTAAAACAACTATAGACAAACAACTACCTTAAAAAGAAATGTGTTCAAAAAACAAAGAGCCCAGATTATGTCTGACTAGCGGGATGAAGACAGGGCAAGTAAAACCCTGCTGAAACAGGCTCGATGCTCCACACAGGCCTTCAACTTAGAATAATTGCGAACCAAGAGGAGGGAGAGAAAGAAAAATGAAATAACCACATTTTAAATCAACAAAGAAGAAGGGAGCAGCTCATGTCAAGGACCGCACAAGCTGGGATTAGAAAAACAAGCTTTTACTCTTCGTGTGGTGGGGCAGTGTTCTTTCCTCATAACCTGCCAGAAATACAGAAACCTGTAGCTGCTCGACAAGCTACAGAAACTCCGCTGCAGCTACAGGACTGAGATCACTTGGGATTTACTAGCAAACAAGCGCTTGAAAGCGTGCTGCCTTGCAACTGCTATTTCCTACTAACATATTTGCATATTAAGCAGGGGTTGTCTACTACAAATCAAGCTGTGTGGTGGCCGTCTGTCCACATGACCTAGCCCCGGGTGTGCATTTTATGCATGAATTAGGATTTATTGCCTAACATTTTGCTATGGTATGTGAAGGCGGTAATAAATAAAGCAAGGAATGGTTTCCTGTTGCTGGTACTGCTCATTAGGTTCTGGGTGTTTTCTGTAACTACTTAGAGCAGTGGTTCCCAAAGTGGGGGGCGCGCCCCCTAGGTGGGGCGCGGAGCTATTGCAGGGGGGGCGCGGAGCTTGAAAGTAAAACGTGCACATGTGTCAATATTAGGGATGCACCTATTCCGATATTAATATCTGAAAAAATTCTAGATCGGGTATCGGGGACAATGTGACCGATCCATAAAAACAGATCTACTCAGTCTAATTCTATGCTTGTATTGCTTGCTTTTCGGAGTTAGTTCAACCTTAATACTCGCGCTGGTGGTATTCCACTTAGTTCGTTTATTTGCTGGTTGACCAAAATAAACCTGGGCTCCAGCAATACGTCACTGTTCATACATGAACTGGTGAGTTGTCCAAAGCTCATTTAATGCGTTACTTACAGAAATAAAATAAAGAGCAGTGGTCTGACTCGGTCTACGGCGGAAAGCTAAAAAAACAATATTCCATACGCGCGCTCAACTCGAGACAACTTAAAGAGACAGTACACATATTTCTGGCCGTTACATGCTTTGTGCTCTGCGTGATGTCTGCGCTTGCAAACTAGCCGCATATGTATTGCTGTTTCTCTTATTTCATCTCCTTATTTATTTTAAATTATATTTAGAATTCTTGAACTATTTAAAAGGTTTCTTGTAGTTTATTTTTTTCATGTTTGACCAAAGTTGTGAACCTATTGTTTTTGTAAGTTTCAGGTTCTTTGGTATTATTTATTTTACATTCAATGTTATATTCATAATTGCACTGACTGAACAAATGCAAGTTGTGTTGTTTTTACGTGTTTTATGTGTGTTTAAGTGTGCTATACTGGTGCAGAGTTTTCAATAAACCTGTAATTCAGTATGTCTGTGTTTAAAAAGAAATGCTTTAAGTCGATTCAGCAGTTTTACTCTATCAGATCAGTATCGGCCGATACGAAGCCTCAGATATCTGAATCGGTATCGGAAGTGAAAAACATGAATCGGTGCAACCTAGTCAATATGGGGGGGGGGGGGGGGGGGTGTAGGGGGGGCGCAAAAATATTCTCATCTACTAAAGGGGGGCACGGCAGAAAAAGTTTGGGAACCACTGACTTAGAGAATGTAGAAGTAGCTCATTTAGTGTGAACTAACCATGTAGATGTAGCCCATTTACTGTTTACAGAGCACTAAATGGGCTACGTCTACATGGTTAGTACACACTAAATGGGCTACATCTACATGGTTAGTACACACTAAATGGGCTACATCTACATCAGGGGTGCCCACACCTTTTCAGCTTGCGAGATACTTACAAGATGACCAAGTCAAAATGACATGTGTGGAAAAAAAAGTACTAACCATGTAGACGTAGCCCATTCAGTGTGCACTAACCATGTAGAAGTAGCCCGTTTGGTGTGTACTAACCATGTAGAAGTAGCCCGTTTGGTGTGTACTAACCATGTAGAAGTAGCCCATTCGGTGTGTCCTAACCATGTAGAAGTAGCCCATTCAGTGTGCACTAACCATGTAGAAGTAGCCCGTTTGGTGTGTACTAACCATGTAGAAGTAGCCCGTTTGGTGTGTACTAACCATGTAGAAGCAGCCCGTTTGGTGTGTACTAACCATGTAGAAGTAGCCCGTTTGGTGTGTCCTAACCATGTAGAAGTAGCCCGTTTGGTGTGTCCTAACCATGTAGAAGTAGCCCGTTTGGTGTGTACTAACCATGTAGAAGTAGCCCATTTAGTGTGTCCTAACCATGTAGAAGTAGCCCATTTGGTGTGTACTAACCATGTAGAAGTAGCCCGTTTGGTGTGTACTAACCATGTAGAAGTAGCCCATTTAGTGTGTCCTAACCATGTAGAAGTAGCCCATTTGGTGTGTACTAACCATGTAGAAGTAGCCCATTTAGTGTGTACTAATCATGTAGAAGTAGCCCGTTTGGTGTGTACTAACCATGTAGACGTAGCCCGTTTGGTGTGTACTAACCATGTAGAAGTAGCCCATTTAGTGTGTACTAACCATGTAGAAGTAGCCCGTTTGGTGTGTCCTGAGCATGCAGAAGTAGCCCGTTTAGTGTGTATAGAATTTAGCTTTTTAAGATAAGTGCAATTAAGGGAGTTAGCAAACTTCTACAAAACACTAAACATTTGCATTCTGGGAATTTTGTGCTTAAATTGTTTGACTTAAATCTTAGAGTTTAAGACAACAGTTTTATCAAAGCATCCATGTTGACTTACCTCACCAGGTTTTAGACTGTAAAAAAAATTAGTAATTAAGTATTATTATTATTATTATGTATTAATTAAGAATAACCAATAAGTGTAAATGCTTGGGTATGCCTGCCTTTGGCAAACTGGGACATCGACTCAAGAACAAGACACATGAAAAAGTTCAGTGTCACTCATTAGGGTGTGGGTGTACAGGATCCAGACAACAGTGATAGTTCCTGTACAAAAAGCAGCAATGATGCACCTCCCCAGTAGTCTTATTTGTGTCTTATACCCAAGACTTAACCAGCTGAAAACCCATTCAGGTGACATGGGAGAAATAACATGTTTAGTACACCACTGATTCACTGTGTACAGACAATCCAGTTCTAGAATGCTGACTGCAGGTTGGGAGACATGCGTGGTGGTCCAATCAGGACGCAGCTTGCCTACGTAGGTGGCAGTTTTAGGCAGTGAGTGCACACTACTGAGACGAAGGCCGTGCCATTCACAAATCACCACAACTGAGCTCTCTTAAGGTCCCTCATTGTGACTGAATGTGTCCTTCTGTTATCCCATAATACTGTTCTACGAGAGTTCACCGTTTCACTCTTACAAACGGCAGGCAGAGGAATACATTTACAAATGTATGTTTTTTTGTCAATCTTCATGTTATTCTAGAATGGAGTGATCTAATGATCTGAACCTGTGTGCGCATGTATGTGTGTAAAGTGGCCATTCAACATGCATACTATAGTGTGCATGCTGTAATGGACAGATAGACAGAGACACAGACACACATACAGAATTTTATAATAAACTGGAATATAAAAACTGCAAGGTAACAAATTAAGGACATTTTGACGTATAGAAATCAATCTGGAGAAATAACATTTCTTCAGTATCTAATGGTGATGCATCAATATATAGATTTATCCAAGGTATTGAAGCATAAAATTAGCTATTGGAGTACACTGTACTGCAAAGCAAGTGATTAGTTCTTGATTATTTTATTCTGGTGCATTTCTAGTGGTTTTTGTTTTGAGCTCTCTCTCAATCTGCACTGCTCATTCATAAGTGGTTCAGAGCTCAGAAGGTGTTCACAAAAGGTCCCGTGTTCTCTTACCACTCAAAGTTGAGAAAAACAAAACAATCCATCATGTGCTAAAGTCAGCTTCACAGAGGAGTGACGCTCACAACCACTTTCCATGAGAGCGTTAAAAAAAAAATAAACCATCTTGGTAAAAGACCAAACACTCGGTAGTTAGACAGAACAAGGTCTGCCTAAACGCCTCCACAAGGACCAAACTAGTAAACCATATTTCCTGTTGCCAAGGCATTTGTATTCCCACATGAATCAGTTGCAAATATAGTGCAAAGGACGAATCATCTCTGTTAAGAATAATAATAATGTTTAAATAATATTGTTGATCAAATATATTTTCACTACCTCGCAGCATGAGGTCTGCTCAAGCAACCGTGTCTCAAAATCTAAAGTCCAGAGTACTTCATTCTGAACTGACTTCATTCGGACTCGTTAACAGGATGTCTCCATTTTGATGCAAGTCATTTCTTGTTGAGAATATATTTGTTAGAAAGATAATTTATTTAGAACACATGATGTAAATGTAATAGTTAAAGCAAAATTAATGTAAGTTAATTCACAGATTGGTTTTAGAGTAACAGTTCATGTGTCAGTGTCAGATATGAAAGGAGCTTAAAACGAGACTGTAGGTCAGTTTATTCAGGAATGTGTGGGAGATGGACTTCATTGCCCAGGGGACATTGCGCATGGGAGAAGAGGCGCGGGTTTTTCTGGGGTCTGGCGGGCATATATATTTTTTACGTTGTGAAGGATGCAGACGATTCGAGTCAACTACCCGCTGTAAACGTGCCAAGTTTATTTTCAGTAAACAGTTTGAAACGGAGAGACGTCTCGCTTCATTATTTTTAGTCGCCAACACGATCAATCAGAACATTTTGGTGCCGAAACCCGGGAAGGTAGAACGAGATGGCTGACGAAGAGAGTGAAGAGAGACCACTCGCGGCGGAGCAAGGAGAAAGGGCGCGAAGAAAACGCCGGACGATTCGAAGCTCCGCTACGCGACTGATGAACCAGATTGACGCTGAATTGCGAAAAGAAGATGAACAGAGGGATCTCAATCGTGTGCGGGAGATGTTAGCAGTATTGTTAGCAAAGGAGGACAGTTTGCGCGAGCTGGACAACATAGTGGAGGAACACACTTCACTGGAAGACATGGAGGCGGAGATTGAACTCGCAGAAGAGTATAGAGATCGCGTCATTGAGGTAAAAACGCGTGTTCATCGCGTGATCATCGAGAACGTGAGTAACCCCCCACCTACTCGTCAAAGTGATGCTAGTAGTGCAAATAAGCAGACAATGAGACTGCCAAAGTTACAAATTGACAAATTTAATGGAGATGTAAGCTCATGGCAGGAATTTTGGAGTCAGTATGAGACTGCTATTCATAACAACAGTGCACTCTGCCAGAAAGAGAAGTTTACCTACCTGAAAACTTATCTTACTGGAACAGCTGCAAAGTCAGTAGCAGGGCTTGCACTGACCGACAGTAATTATGACGCAGCTATTGATTTACTTCAAAGGAGGTTTGGAAGGAAGGATCTAATTGTAAATGCTCACATGTCAAAGCTACTGAATCTCACTCCTGTAAAGAAATCCTCTGATGTCACTGCCTTAAGACAGTTGTATGATGAATGTGAAGTTCAAACCAGAAGCCTAGAATCATTAGGAGTGGTATCAGACACCTATGGTGGAATGTTATGCCCAATATTACTCCAGATGATGCCAGATGACATGGCTCTTGAATACAGCCGTCAAAGAGGTGACAATGACGAGTGGAAGGTGGCCGATGTGCTTCAATTCCTTCAGAAAGAGGTTCAGACACGAGAGAGAACTGTACAAATGATGAAATCATTTAATCAGAGAGAAAACCAGTTCACAAACAAACTAAACAGTAAGTCACATTCAGCTGGTGACATGAAAGTAAAGAAACCAAACATGACATCTGCAGCTGCGCTACACGTTACGGAACAGAAAGTAAACAGTTGCTTGTTCTGTGATCGTGTTGAACACAAATCTGAGAAATGTCCAGACTACGATGTACCAGCACGCAAAGAGAAACTGAAGAGACTAGGCAGGTGCTTTGTGTGTCTAGGGTCCAAACACATTGCCAAGTTCTGCAGGACGAGGGGCGTGTCATGTGCCACATGTGGTGGCAGGCATCATGCAGCCGTTTGTGAGAAGAATCTGGCACCTCCACCTGATGTGTCGACCAACACAGACACACTCATAACCTCAGTAATTCCTCAAGCAGATAAAGCAGAGAACACGGTGCTGCTACAGACCGCCAAGGCATGGGCCATAGGGCCCACAAGCAGGAAGATGGTCCGCTGCTTGTTAGATGGAGGCAGTCAGGGGAGTTTCGTGCATGAGAATGTAGTGAAGGAGTTACAGCTACCTGTTACCAAACAAGGAACGCTTACTCTTCACACCTTTGGCTCCTCTACTCCAACGACGGTTAGTCGCAGCATAGTGAAGCTCAGCTTGGAGAATGTGTGGGATAAGCAGCAGAGAATTGAAATAGAAGCTGTTGTGACCCCACGAGTATGCACAGCACTGATGAAGGTTCCAGGTGAACACATACAGAAAGAGATGAGAAAAAGAGGCCTTCAATTAGCTGACTCTGATGGAGATTATAAACCTGAACTTTCTGTGCTAATTGGCTCTGATTATTACTGGCAGATAGTATCAGGCCGAGTTGAAAGACTGACCAAGAGCCTAGTGGCACTAGAGAGCACATTCGGATGGGCAGTACAAGGCCCAATGGCCGTGTCCAGTATGACGGAGTCAACATGCATGAACATACTGCTCAGCGACGAGGCACAGATGGACAAACAATTGCATGCATTCTGGGAGCTCGAGTCCCTGGGCATCACAAGTGAGAAGCCTGGGAGCCCAGAGGATGCGGAGGCACTGCAGCGGTTTGAAGAAACCTCTATTCTCAAGGACGGACGTTACGAAGTGGAGTTGCCATGGCGACAAGATCATCCACCACTTCAAGACAACTACCGCATAGCCAAAGGGAGATTGGAGAGTTTGAGGAGGAAACTAAGCAAGGATGTCACACTGTACAGCAGGTACAACGAAGTCGTGGAAGACTACCTAAAGCAAGGAATGGCTGAGGACGTGCCGAAGGAGCATGCATCACTGCAAGGCAGCCAGACGTACTACTTACCCCATCATGCTGTATTGAGGGAAGACAAGGTGACAACAAAACTCCGAGTTGTGCTTGATGCTTCGTCTCACGAAGATGGAAGTCCCTCTCTGAACGACTGTCTCTTAACCGGTCCCAATCTGAATCCAGATCTGATGAGTGTCTTGATCAGGTTTAGACTGCATGAAGTGGCTTATATGGCAGACATCAAGAAAGCTTTTCTGCAGATTTCACTTACAGAAAGAGATCGGGACGCTGTAAGATTCCTGTGGTTCACAGGGCCACCCACACAGGAGAAGGACATGAAGCTGCGCACACTCAGAATGACAAGGGTGGTGTTTGGAGCTTCGTCAAGCCCATTCCTACTTGCAGCCACCATTCGGAAGCATTTGAGACAGTACGAATTAGAACACCCAAAGGTGGTAGAAATAATCAGCTCCTCACTCTATGTGGATGATTTTATTTCAAGTTCAAGTGAGGTAACAGAGGCCTACACGGTAACAAAAACGGCCAAGGACATAATGTCTGAAGCAGGCATGGAGCTATGCAAATGGATGACGAACTCTCCTGAGCTCAAAGAAAAATGGCAGGAAGGCTCGATGGATTGTGCTGCTCAGCCAGAACCTCCCAGGTCCATTCTGAAGGTGCTGGGCTTGGTGTGGAGACCGGCCACTGATGACTTCGTGTTCGACCTCAGAGGGCTGCTGAACATTCTGAAGGAAAGGGAGAACACAAAACGAAGTGTTCTGCAGTCTTCTGCCCGGATCTTTGACCCATTGGGATTTTTGACACCCTTCACTATTAGGATCAAGTGCATGTTTCAAGAGATGTGGGAGAGAGGGCTCCAGTGGGACGAGGAGCTGCCACCCGATCTGACAAAGAAGTGGCAACAGTGGTGTTCAGAGCTCCCTCAACTGCACGAGGTGTCAATCCCACGGTGGTACAAAACGCACAGGCCACAGCAGAGCAATCAAGTGCTGAAGCTACATGTATTCTGTGATTCAAGTGAAAGAGCTTACAGTGCAGTCGCTTATGTCGAAGGAGAAACAAGGGAAGGAGAAGTGACCATAAGCCTGGTCGCATCCAAGTCCAGAGTGGCCCCGCTTAAAAGAATGACCCTGCCACGTCTGGAGCTGATGGGTGCTGTGATAGCAGCCAGGTTGGGGAACACACTCATGAAAGCGCTGCAGCTCGACAAGACACAACTCAGACTGTGGACAGATTCAATGATAGTTCTGCACTGGATCCGCGGCTCTGCTCATAAGTGGAAACAGTTTGTAGCGAATAGAGTCACCGAAATCCAGACTCTAACAGACCCACAGTTCTGGTCTCACTGCAAGGGGAAGCTTAACCCAGCTGACCTTCCCACCAGAGGCCTAACTGTACAAGACCTGAAGCAGAGCACATTGTGGTGGAATGGACCTTGTGTTCTGATGACAGCTGATCACTTAGAGAGTACTCAGGAAGATGTTCAGGAAGAGGAGGTTAAATCTGAACTCCGATCCAGATACCAGATTGCGGTACAGGCTGTTCAGCAAGAGACAGACTTCCCAAGTCCTGTCTTATGTCTAGAGAAGTACAGCAAACTAAAAACAGTGCTCCGAGTGACAGCCTGGATCAAGAGATTCATCACCAACTCGCGTTCAAGATCTAGGGTGAGTGGTGAACTGACCGCGGAAGAGCTGAATGAAGCTGAAAAATACTGGACGAAGGTGATCCAGCAAGAGAGTTTCAGGTCCGAAATGGATCTGCTGGTATCAGGGAAATGCCCCAACACTGACTCCAGAATACGAGAGCTCAAACCATTTCTGGATGAAGATGCATTGCTTAGTGTTGGAGGACGGCTACAACACTCTGATCTCTCTTACAGACAAAAACACCCCTGGATTTTGCCCAGCAAACACAAATACACGGAGATGGTGGTGCAGAATCAACATGAGCAAATATGTCATGCAGGTGTACAAGACACTTTAGTGCAGACTAGAGAGAAATATTGGATTCTTAAGGCACGGCAGGTGGTAAGGAAGGTTGTGTCCGGATGTGTATTTTGCAGGAAATTCAAAGCGAAGCCTGGACAACAGACTACTGCACCATTGCCGAGGGACAGAATAACAGAATCACCACCTTTCGAAGTTACTGGTGTGGACTTCGCCGGGCCACTGTATGTGAAGATCCAGAGCTCAATGGCGAAGGCATACATAGCACTATTCACGTGTGCTGTAACCAGAGCAGTCCACTTAGAGTTGGTCTCGGACATGTCTACGGAGCACTTCTTACTAGCTTTGAAACGATTCGTATCTAGAAGAGGAATATGTAAGGTGATCTATTCAGATAATGCCAAGACGTTTAAAAGAGCAGATCAAGATCTGAAGGAGCTCTGGCAACGAATTAAAGATCCACGACTGCGAGAGTTCTTCTCAGAGAAGGGCATAGCCTGGCGGTTCATCGCTGAAAGAGCAGCCTGGTGGGGCGGGTTCTGGGAGCGGCTAGTTAGATCAGTCAAAATCATCCTCAGAAAGGTGCTTGGCAGAGCTAAACTCAACTTTGAAGAGATGTGCACCATGCTGACTGAAGCTGAAGCCATAATCAACTCCAGACCGCTCACTTATGTGCCCAATGATGTGGACCAGCCAGAGCCACTGACCCCTGCCCACTTCTTGGTGGGTCAGAGACTGACATGCTTGCCTCCCAAGTCGTTTCCAGCTGAGATCAACCGTCCAACAGCCAATAAGGAGGAGATGACCAAGAGGTGGCGCTACAGACAACGACTCACGATCAACTTCTGGAACCGCTGGCAGAAGGAATATCTGCTGGATCTGAAGTCAGCTCGTCGCTGCGACACCCCACAGCCTTCCACGCTGAAGGTTGGAGATGTTGCACTCATTAGAGAAGATAACGCCCCCCGGCAGAGCTGGAAGCTGGGGAAAATCGAAGAGCTGTTTCCTGGTCGTGATGGCCTGTGAGGTCATGTGCAGTCCGCACCAGCACGGGGACTGTTCTGCGGAGGCCCATTCAGCTTTTGTATCCTTTGGAAATTGTATAAACAGTAGTTTATGGGGGGGGAGGATGTTGAGAATATATTTGTTAGAAAGATAATTTATTTAGAACACATGATGTAAATGTAATAGTTAAAGCAAAATTAATGTAAGTTAATTCACAGATTGGTTTTAGAGTAACAGTTCATGTGTCAGTGTCAGATATGAAAGGAGCTTAAAACGAGACTGTAGGTCAGTTTATTCAGGAATGTGTGGGAGATGGACTTCATTGCCCAGGGGACATTGCGCATGGGAGAAGAGGCGCGGGTTTTTCTGGGGTCTGGCGGGCATATATATTTTTTACGTTGTGAAGGATGCAGACGATTCGAGTCAACTACCCGCTGTAAACGTGCCAAGTTTATTTTCAGTAAACAGTTTGAAACGGAGAGACGTCTCGCTTCATTATTTTTAGTCGCCAACACGATCAATCAGAACATTTCTTGCCAATACATTAGAAGCACTTCTACGATTCACATAACGGAGCTTTACTAAAAACCCTTTAAAATGTGTTTTGCATAGATAGCGCCCTGCTGAGGAAGCTTTTTCATCCTACATCTTGCATCTGTTGCTTCTCGAGTGTACCACTTACAACCAAAAAGGGAAAAACCTGATAATAGGAACGCATTGTACGCAGTCTGCACACTGTGAAGCAGCAGCACTTCCGTGCCATTGTGATACGATACTGCAGACTCGGTGAAATTCCCATGCAGACGTGAGCACTGTGCATTGCAGACCAAGGCTCTGCACAGTAGACTGCACACCGGTTAGTGAAGACTGCTACACGCTATAGACAGCAGGCCAGTGGAGGGGCCTAGCACCCAGCGAGCTCCGGTTCAGCACTGACGCTGTTCTCTTAAAACTGGTTATTTTACTACGCGCTAATTACACGGCAAACATATTTCAATGCGACACGCTGCACAGTTAAGACAAGAAAGATAAGGAGGAGGACCCGAGGAGGAGGAGGACAATAAGAGGAAGAGCGTCATCCGAGGCAGCTGCCCACGCGCTGCATTTAGTACCACACTCGTGGCGCAGTGATGCAGAAAGAAAAACAAAACACAAAAAACAGGAAAACTGCAAAACAGGCCCCATTCACAGCCAGACAACACACCTTTATCCTGGGACCTGAGGGACAGAGAAGCTGGGGACTAAACACAGCTCCTTCCATCTGTGCAGACAAAAAAAAAGAGATGTACAAAAAAAACCCATTAGCTTTAAAAGTGTTACAGAAGGGGAAAAAAGTGCTTGGTTAAGCAATGCACAGATAATGAAACCTTTCACTGCAAATGATTCATTTGAAAAGTCTCTCAACTGGCATAACAGATTCAATGAATTTTTATTAGCAAAAGCAGGTATAAACTAGCCTTATCAGCTCAGAAACGCCTCCGAACAAAGAAGTAAAAAAAAAAAAAAAAAAAAGAGAAAAAGAAAATAGGAAATAAAAAAAGCAATTGAAATGCGTGGCCTGATCTTCTAAGGCAATAGAAAAACAACGACCCGTTTCTGAAATTCAGATGGCTGACCACCGGTGTGCTGTTAATCACGAATGAACAGCACCAGTTAAAAGCCAATCTTTCCATCTGCAAAGGGACCGGCTCCATCAAGCGCCAAGTGGAGCCGAGAACGTAAGGGAAATTTATACCATGCGGTCCCAGTTGACCTTCAACTAAACTGAAAAGTCGTACAGTTTTGTAACTGCTATTTTTAGGTTAACCCAAGAACACAGGACCTTTACCGCACAATGCTGATCCTGCTGGTGTAATGCCAGCCATGTCATCTGACTGCAGAAAATGGTTTTAAAAATTCCATATTGTGCTGTGATTAAACTGTAATAAAAGTGCTTTGCGGACATTTCAGCCAACACAAATGGAGGCATTACACAACACCTTGGGCTAATACTGATGTCAATACCCGGTTCTATTCTTGGACGATTGTCTCTTCAACTGCTCTGCCGCACATCGGTTCGGGAGGACTGCGGTGGCAGGTTTCCGCTTACGCAACTCCTGCGCACCGGGGTAATGGAAAGCGCAGGACCCTCTCGACTTTTAAGTGCTGCGTCTGCGTCATGGGGGGGGGGAGCTAGGCTGCTCACGTATAGGGGACCTGTAGGCCCTGGCCGGGGGGTGTAGTCCAGACTCTGGTCCTCTTTAACATTCCAGAGGTGTTAGGTGCTCTGAAGTAAACAAGCCAGGGTTGATGCCAGGGTTTCAGTGCCAGACTTGAATTCAATAGTAAAGTCAGTTTAACAAGTAATAATAAGTTGTGCTCTTTTCAGCAATCAGAATTGCATTAGTTTTTCCCCCCACTGCTGTTATACATATATAGTGTATTCCCCAAACGCTGTGACACAGTGAATCATTTCTAAATGACACACAGTATGCCATGCTGAATGATTCAAACCACGAAAAATAATAAAATCCAGGAACAGAAAATAGACAGAAAGACTATGCATTTACACACCGACACCAGAAACCCTTGTCCATAGCAACTTACAGAAGTATTGATAGTATTCTTGATATTAACATATTACACTAACCTATCATTACACAAAAATGTATGTATTTTAATGAATAATTACTTTAAGTATGTTTAAGTATGTCTCTTACCCACCACCCCTTCACCATGGCACATATGCTAGTGCTTTCTTCAAACAAGAGTCTATATTCACGTTGGTGCTCAGGAATCTCTATAAATAAGCCTGTACATTGAAAAGGGTTCGGAATCAACATTCGTCTGAATATTTTAGGATATCTTCATGATTAGTCAAGTGTGTGCCTTAAATTAGAAACTGATTAAAGCAATCTGGTCCTGTACGTGCAGGCTGGCACAGATACATCACACACACACACACACACACACACACACACACACACACACACACACTTGACTATGTGGACACCATAGCAGCAGGAACACAAGCATGCATTTAACAGAACTGAATCTGCGTCCAAACTGCTGTGACAGTGTCCAAAATGTCCCAACAAACTCCGCCCCCCCCCTACACTGACCACCACCCCCACCCAGAGTTATCTAAATCACAACACCATCTAAGCAGATGGACACAAACAAGCATTTAGAGGTCAGCATAAGCTTAAAACAGATTTTCTCTGAGCTCAACTCTCTTTATTTATCTCTCTACTCTCTCACTTATCTGCTCTTTGCACATCAAAGTCCATGAAGAGACGTGGCCCCAGGTTAAAACCAGGACCCGGGCGGAGGACGGGTCGTTATTAATCATCCACCAAACCATTTCATCATCAGCAGAGGTGAGCGTGGACAGATCTGACACCCAGTCCACATCATCTCCTCCCCATTTGATCGTGCTCCTGTCCAGTGGCCAGACCCCACCACTGTTCCGCCTTTAATCGGATCAAAAAGGCACCGACTGTTTTAGCGTTCACACACGCGCAGGATGTTACGGTTAAAGATTTTCATGGTACGATAATCTAGTCTAAAAATATCATGGCTTCACCAGATCACTGTATTAACTGACAATTTAAAAAGACAGGTCCGCAGTGAACATTAACAGGATCATTTCATGAATGCATACAGGAATGCATAAAGCTTGTGTCCTATATGCGAACAACTCAGTTTCTTATGTTTCTTATGACACGCTTGTTCATTAAAAGCAAACCTGCCATGTTACTCTATGTATTAAATAGCCAACACGTATGGAAAACTTACAAACGTGCTCGAAGTGGCAGAAGAGCTAGCAATTTGACATGTTTGCATAGTGGATTACTCAGTAAGGCTTTTCCATCCAGTGCACATGACAACGTGGAAAAACAGAGATTGCTGTAATACGATTTAGGGAGGGAGGGGCTCGCAATCCCTCACCTGCACTTTGGGTTAGGGACGCTGTACACAGATGGGATGAATCCAGTGGTGTCGAGACTGAATAACGAAGGAGCAGACCAGTTGTGTCCAAAGGGACGTAAAAACATTCAGTCACCATGATCAATTCCCTGTAGAACACTCCAGAAAGAAAGTGCAGTGTTGCCTGGACAGTGAGCACCCTCGTCTCACCCAGGATTGAACCCCTGTTCTACAGTGTGCAGGTCAGTGATCTTCACCACTAGACTATTGAAATTCACCCAGAATTCAAAGGAACCCTGGAAGGCAACACTAGAAGCCAACGAACACAGCTGCACAGGTGAAACTAAAGTGTGAATATCCTTGATGTGTCCACGGTGCACACTGCTCTTCTGCACACGCTTGAACCCTCTCAGCCAGGTCATCAGCATGAGTGGGTTCACATTCAGAGACAGAATTACCATCAGCTGCCTCCTGTTCATGGATGAAATCACCAAGCTGTACAGAGACTCTGGCCCACTAATCCACCAGACTAGCATCTACAGTAAGAACACAGGAAGGTAATTCTGGTTGGAGAACTGTGATTGGCTGATGAGAAGGGTGAAGGCCAGAGGGAAGTGAAGTACCATAAGGCTATATAACAGGCACGGGTGTTTGTGTCCAGTGTACGTCTCTGTGCAGCATGTGTGTATCAGTAGGCTCTGTGTGTTCTATTCAAGATATGCTGCTGGGATTTGTGATGGCAAGATCACAAGACATGAAATAAAAAGGAAGAAGAGAGAAGGACAAGCCAGCAAGGAGAGTCTAGAGAGGAGCATCGAGAGTCGAGGAAGGAGCATCGAGGGAGGAGAGTTGAGAGAGTCTAGAGAGGAGCGTCGAGAGAGTGAAGGGAGGAGTGTTGAGAGAGAAGTGTCAAGAGAGTCGAGGGAGTCTAGAGAGGAGGGCGTAGGGAGTCTAGAGAGGAGGGCGTAGGGAGTCTAGAGAGGAGGGCGTAGGGAGTCTAGAGAGGAGGGCGGAGGGGGTCTAGAGAGGAGGGCGGAGGGGGTCTAGAGAGGAGGGCGGAGGGGGTCTAGAGAGGAGAGCGGAGGGGGTCTAGAGAGGAGGGCGGAGGGGGTCTAGAGAGGAGGGCGGAGGGGGTCTAGAGAGGAGAGCGGAGGGGGTCTAGAGAGGAGGGCGGAGGGGGTCTAGAGAGGAGGGCGGAGGGGGTCTAGAGAGGAGGGCGGAGGGGGTCTAGAGAGGAGGGCGGAGGGGGTCTAGAGAGGAGGGCGGAGGGGGTCTAGAGAGGAGGGCGGAGGGGGTCTAGAGAGGAGGGCGGAGGGGGTCTAGAGAGGAGGGCGGAGGGGGTCTAGAGAGGAGGGCGGAGGGGGTCTAGATAGGAGGGCGGAGGGGGTCTAGAGAGGAGGGCGGAGGGGGTCTAGAGAGGAGGGCGGAGGGAGTCTAGAGAGGAGGGCGGAGGGAGTCTAGAGAGGAGAGTGGAGGGAGTCTAGAGAGGAGAGTGGAGTGTTAAGAAGCCTGTTTGTTCACTTGATTCTATTTGTCTTTTGTTTCTTGGTCACTCCCGATGTGTCATGCCGGATTAGAACATCAGGAGTGACCAAGGTCAAAATAAAAATCCAACCAACACTAGAAACAAAAGATATTAATTAAACATTTGTAGACAGCCACAAATACCTGGGCGTCCAAATCAATTGGCAACCATGAAGCAGAAACCAGAAGTATGGCAACATCCATGTTCTTCTGCTGGGTAAGGCGTTTCTTCAAGAGACAGCTGAATAAGAATAAGACCAATAGCAGGTATACCCTACAAATCTCTAAACAGCCAACCAGTAGAGGATGAACACTCCATCCAAGACCCATCATCCATCATCCAAAAGGTGTAGGTCAGCTGGACAGACGGGACAAGGGCGAAAGATGAATACGTTCATGAAAACATCCATTAAAAGCGTCCATATGTCCATGGTGCCTCTGTGATGGAGACTCTCACACAGGAGAGTAAAATGTGCATTGTAGCTGCCATGCCAGAGTTGACACTTGGTTGTCGGAGCGCACGTTTACTGGACGTTCTGGGGTTGAAACTGGTTGGGGTGGCTGTCCTCGGCTTCCGCTATATCCCCAAAGATAAGCTGCTGATGGAGTTCCTAAAGCAGATGCCCCCGAGACAATCCATCACCTAGTAGCATGATGCAAGACGCCGACAGGGGTCACACACACTGACAAACACAACCAAGTTATATACAAAGCATAAGAACTGAATACCACCCCCCAAGTCCAAATGAGAGGAACAGCAGAAAGTGGTGGAGCACAAGAAAATACTGTAGGACCTCCAAGGACCCAAAGAAGAAATAGAACATGAAGTGCGTTTAACACAGAGGTCGTCCCAGTGGCAACAGAGGCACTTTGGGCTGTGACCTCTGACCTGGAGGAGTGGCTCCAACAGTTCCCAGGAACAACGTCACTCTCGGTCCAGAAGAGCACAATCCCAGCAACAGCAAAAATTCTGCGCTGCACACTCAAAACTCCCAGGCCTCTGGAAGACGGCCAGAATGTGATACGAACACCCACTGACGGGGTGTATAGAGATGCAAGTGCAGTGTGATATTCAAAGTTTCCAGAGAAACGGTAGTTTAAAAGGTCAGTCAGAACCTGTGCAAACAAAGTGCTACACTCTCACACCCCCACAAACACTTGAATATACTTATGGATGCATGGATGTATGTATCAGCACTCAGGTGCCACTGGGTTTGAAATGATGTGTTTAACACAAGCATGAACAATTTCACACCACAATAACCAAGTTATATGAACATTCAATGATGACTTTCTCATCTTTACAGACATGATGCTCTCTTTTAGAAAGAATAAAGTTGAACAAAGATGTTTTCAAAAGGTAATGGATGAGATTCAAACTGCTCCTTAAGATAAAAGCAATTGAGGTACCAATGATAAATCTAACTCTTCTCTCTGTTCAACGGACCCCAGCTCATTTAGAGGATAAATAGTTAATTTTCCAAAAGCAAATCAACACCTTATGAGAGAAACTAACTCCAATAAATATGCCAGGATGGGTTTACCCACCCATCAAACTGCCATTAACGAGCTCAGTATGACAGCTACTGCCGTTACAGACATTTGCATAAAACAATTACCTGCTTAAGACGGGTTCTTCAAAGTTGTTAATTTTATTCAGCCAAACATTCAGTGAAATATTTCCACCGATAAAGACAATCACTTTATTTCATATACCTAACTGCATTTTTTAAAAGTGTCATGCCATCATTCTGCCTAAACTCACTTCATCTGTCATGAATATGCACAATGAAAGCATTATTGGGTTTCTGTATGCAATATGGCCAGGGTTATTATTTTGAGTGTTTTTCTATTCTTGTGTATTATTGACTTATACAATACACTTAAAAGCTCTTGCTGCATTTATGATCGCGTATATCTGTGATAATCCTTGTCTATGACTGTCTACCTCACATCCATTTCACAAGTGGCCATTAAAACTAAAGTAGCTAAAGCAAAATAAGTCAAAACTAGTTCTAAAAAACACTAATATTGGGGTTTGGGAATTAACAACCTGCTGAAATCACACTGTTTCCACTAAATGAAAGACTGTTTTGGCTTTAACCAGGCCATTCCATGAGTACTAGAAGAGTTTAAAAGCTAGAGCAGATGTCTCATAATGGACCAGTTTAACCAGCCCAAATCCATCTCCGCACTGCAGAGCGCATTATAATGTCCCTTTTAATATAACCATGTTGCATAACTCTTGTCAACATATTTATGGATTCATATTTCTGCTCAAATTATTTATGGGTTTTTTTTTTTTGTGGGTTCTTCTTTTTAGCTTCATTGTCAACCTCTGAGTTTCTTTGAGTCCCTTCAGGTTCCTTTGAAGAGGCCATGGTGCGGGAGATATTTGGCTCTGTGAAGTTTCCCATACCAACATCCATTGTATTCTAATGGTGTCTTAGAATAGCTTTGCAATTTTTATATCGTATATAAAAAATACCAGTCAGAATTAAACTTGTCTTTAAATATTTATAATTTTGCAGAGCAAAACCTGCCCAGTAGTTTTACTGAATTGAGGTTTACTCATCTTCTGTAACCTTTCTTTAACCAATTTGTTCCAACATTAGGTACTGTTTGTTTGAGAAGTTTAGTCAAACAATATTTTTTCTTCTATAATTTAAAGCACTTTTCATTTATAGTGAACACAACAACTGAATGAAATCACACATGAATTTATGCAGACGGCTAGGGAAAAACATTTATATATACATAATTGAAAGCAGCCACCCTTGACCTCGGTGGCCTCTGGGACTTTGCCTACTCTTGGCATTCTGTCAATCGGCTTTAGCGGTAGACGGACACCTAGGTTCTTGTTTTTGTCCCTACTAGGGCTGCACAACACACACCATTTGTCCAAATGGCTGCTACAGAAACAGAAGCAATCTTGCTCTCTTTTCCCTGCCATCAATTAGAGCAAACACCCGAAGAGCCCAAATGAACACACGAGACCAGAGGAAGCAGAGTAGTTTCACCACCAATGGCAACTCCTCACACAGCAGGCCCTGAATCTGCACCACGTACGCCTCTGGCATTTCTATGTGCTTTGAAGAAGTTAAAGATCTGACACTGAATCTGGCAGAAAACCCTCAAAGGAGTAAAACAAAAGACGTGAATAGGAAGGTGTTTCAGATTCCTTAAAGCTGTGTAAGCGATTAAACCGGTGATGAGACAGCTACGTGTAAATCGAAAGACTGATGAAACAAATCTTTTACCTTGTCTCAGCGTGGTGTGTGTGGGTGTGCATCATAGGTGGTGAAGGCACTCCCGTTGGAGTCTCCTCTGGCCTTTCAGAACCGTTCTGCACCGGCTGAGAATCGGACAGGAGAGGGAATCCTGCAGCGAAGGAAATATACAAGAAGGGAAAGGAAAAATAGACACCGCCCGACACCCGGAGCCCTTTCTTACAGGTGGGCCTGTTTGGAATCCCTCACCAGGCCAAGAACACCTCATTACTTACATTAGTTTTAATACTGCACAAAGCACAATGTTCCCTGAATGAAATAATTTTTAAAGCACATTATTTATAGTTCAAAGTGAGGTTTATATTTCAATGTAGTGGGAGAGCAGAGAATGGAGAATATACCAGCCATTACATTAAGGACGTGCTCAACACACCACGTATGTAGTCTCTCTCAATTCTCTTACATAACAACAACTTATGGACATGGTTCATTCACAACACTGGAGACTAGGCTACGCTTCTGTAAGGTCCTTAAAATTTATTTATTTTTTAAAAACGATTACCTCAGCCCCCAACCCCCAAATCAACAGGGTCAATGCCAACTCAAACTAGTTCTCCCCCCCCCCCTTAAAAGGCACTAATCCAAGACTTGATGTTTATATTTCAAAACATCATAAAAAAAACATTATAAATATTCAAAACCGCAAGTTTACATAATTGTTTTGGATATGAACTTTGGTGTTCCTTCTTCTGAAACAGCACTTCATGTCTCAGAGTCCACTCCTGAGTGCTGAGTGAGTCAACCTCCGTCTGCTTAATTAAACACCCCTAATGAGATTAAATAAATCTCCACTGACAGCTTTATATATGGAAATTAATTAATGCGTTTTGTAAGGTGTCAGCACCAGATTCCTTTCATATTAAATAGCTACTTATTTACATTAACAAGACAGACAGTGTAAAGAGTTGGTTCTAATTTACATTAACAAGATAGTGAAAATAGTTGATTCTTATTTACATTAACAATATAGTGAAAACAATTGATTCTTATTTACAGGGCTTACTTATTAGAATCTTTGTATACATTTTTTTTCTTTTGACCACTGTATGCATTATGAAAAACCACAAACAAGCCACAACCTATCAGTGTGTGACCTTCACAGGAAAAGAGAAAAAAGCACTATTGAGAATAGGCTGTTAGCAGCCTGAGTGTCCAGTCCTAGCCATCTCACTGGGACAAGAGAACCCATCTTTTGGAAAGGGGAGTAGGCCTCATTATAATCGGGCTCGTGGGGCACAAGGTTAAACTGGAATTACTTCACAACAGTCCCATGTGTGTACCTGTACAGGAACTAATGTGCATGTTCATGACTGATCATACTATAAGCCCAGCTACAACAGGCACACGGTCTTCAAAACAGTCCTCTGCTCTAATGTTAACACACACAGAGTACAAATAAGAATAATGACACAAACAAACTGAAGCTGGTTTGTGCAGGTTTTGTACAAGATGTCAGATGTGTCACTTGCATGTGTGTATGAGCTATAGTCTGGGGAAGTCCAACACTACATAGGACAACCTTCCGAAAGGTTCTTGAAAGTTTCTTGACCATTGTGGGAGAGGTTAATATAGGTAATTTATGATATATAGGTATGTGAACCGTTAAGAGTTCTAGACAAGCTTGCTGATGGGTTTCTATTGTATTCTGCAGCAGGTACTTGTTATTAAATCAGCTTCAAATTCTTTATCTCCACAGTGTGATGTCCTTCATTTCTGAGAAGGTCTGCTTCTCACCGTTATGCTACATCACCCTTCAGAGAGGTATAAAAAAAAAGCTTGCAGTGTGTTGACCTTCCACCACCCCCCCCCCCCTCCAAGGTCTGGAGTATATTTTAGCTGCATTTCCATTTCAAACACCTGCCCGTTTGTCTTTAGACTACACACATTACACCCATACACGTCCCCATAGCTGAAATCTCAGGTCCTCCTTCCATTACATGCAAATCTGTACAGGCCAGGAGATCCAGCAAAGTGACATGGTAAATCACACATTCCCACTGCCAGCAGCGGTCTGATCATTTTAATATTTGATAAGAGCACAGAGGCATTTTAAAACCCACAGGCAAAAACAACAAAGCTGCCTTTACATTAATCGCATTTAGCAAATATTTTTGTTCCAAGTGCTTCTGGAGACAAGAATCGGTACCACAAATGTGAATCCCTAGAGTTTGTTGTAAGGTAGATCTTTTCATGTCTTTACATGGATCTTCCTAAAGGATGAAAAATTACACTGCAATATTCAGTAGAGCTTTACAAGTAGTGTGTTTCAACAATGCAGGTAAAATCCAATGCGATCAGCAGTTTAATTCAAATTAGATCAGACTGTTTACATCCACATAAATCAGCGTAATTAAACTGCATGTTTAATTAGACTGCGGACCATACATAAAACAGAGAAAGAAAGCTTTTGAGTCTTTCTTTCAAACGCACGACCAGGCAAACAGAACCACAAACCTGCAGATTAACTGACTGCAAGACTTGTTAAAGAATTGAGTGGATATATACATTATTCTAATTAACAGATGTTCTTTTGCACTTAAAAATTAGAATAAGTACATTTCCAAAAGGTGCTTAAAAGTATGAGTAATGTTACTTAATGTTACAAATAAATAGCTCAATTAGAAGCAGGAGTAACCTGCAAAAACATGCAATTAGCAAAAAAACGGAGTCGCTGGTCTCAACACTCCCAGGATGATTTATTACAGACAAAGCCTATTCCACCCACACATATGCAAATCAATTTTTACACTCAAATGCTACAGAAGAAACAGTCACTCACTTTTTTACACCCCATAAAGCATGCACGCACACACACACACACACACACACACACACACACACACACACACGCTCTGCACATAAATACTGCATCACGATTATACTTGCTACTCACTGTGATTATGAGGTGATTTGCAAATAACACACGTGTGTTGGAAGAAGACACAGTGATGAGACTCTTCTGCATATTGCAGCTTTCAGCAATATCTTTACTGTAAATTGCAATATTGGAATAATAACTAACAAGTTGCCTCCCTATTGGACCCACATATACACCCAACCCTTAATATGGAATTCCTTCATCTACAATGATTTAACACTCCCACAAATGAGTGACCCCCCCCCCCCCCCCCGCCAAACACACACACACACACACACACACACACACACACACACACACACACACACACACAGGATGTTGAATACCAACAGTTCTGTCAGACGTCACAGTTGTCACTGACGTCCTCACAATTACACGAATGACCCAAAGACCTGCAAAATTCATCAGGTCAGTCATGACGCTTTTACGAGCAGGTCACATGGAACTCCTTTGCAGGACTGAAGAAGCAGTTGTACAAATCACCAAAATAACGTCCCTTGGGAACTCCAGATCCCCATCAAAACATTTGGACTGGTAAGTTCACATTTACTCACCGCAGTCCCACTACAGCCATTTCTGTAGCAAACCAAGACATTAGCATCAAAGACATAAGAACAAACCCATTACTCATTGAATGAACACTGAATGTTCTTAGCTTTCAAACTGCTACTGTTTCTTATACCATTTGATAAAACATCAACCTGGTTCTGTGCCCCGATTAGTCAGCGCATCATTTCCGCCACAGCCTGCTTTGAGAAGATTAAAGGGGGGCTTGGGTTTTGAAGTCCTGTAATGGGACTATAATGACAAATGGTACCACAGAAGGCCCATATAACCCAGAAGTCACATGCTGTGTGATCTAAGATGCAGACCAGAAGTCATGACCACTCGGTACTTTTCTACTGATGGATGGATGTGCACAAGAATATAAATGTGAAAAATCCCTCTGGATTGTAACCTTACCCCCTCACTCTCTCACACGCATACAGGCATAAAAACGCAGCACATAAAGGTGGACTTTACAAGGAAGCACAATGTCTGGGGCCTGACAGGGCAGCTCACACACCATTAAACAAATACTTTGTAAAGAAATGGGCTTAGTGCTTTAATACTAGAGACTGGGCATTACTGCCCACCCACATGTGCGTGCACGCGCACACACACGCGCACACACACACACACACACACACAGGTGAAATAATATGTATCTATATACATGGCTCAGTGTGTTATTGTTTGGTTATTGTATGCTGTAGATTATTGGTGAAACACTTGCTTTAAGGTTTGCTCATGTTGTGTGAAGTTGTGCGCCCTCTACAGGGGAAAGTGTTGAGAGCCGTGTGTATGACCCAAGCCACTGGGGGTGCATGATCCTACTGTGTCCAAGCCTGCTAAAACAGCCTTCTTTGGGATCTGGTTTTTATACCTCTCAATATTACAACATATTGATCAGACCTATTGATCAGTACCTACCTGTGGCCGGTCGCTTCCTTCATAGGTAAAATAAAGCAAAACCACGATAAAACAGCCCCACTGCCATAACAGGGAATTTTAAATGACTGCAGTAAATCACCAAGCTAAGGCAACAAGAAAAGGGGGACCAGCATCTCTTGTTCCTCCAGTCAACACTGATGGTCAGTCAGATTAGTGTACAGGTACTAGTGGTCAGACATGCAGTAGCAACTGGCCAGCACTGATCACAAATCAGTAATTTACATAAAGAGATTACAGTGCCAGAGAGGCGATGCTAACGCCCGTTTGAGAGGGACTCACGAGGGTCCTTATACAGCGCAACATCGTGGACTCACACAGGATATTCAGACAGGATGTAGCGCGCTGGAACTTATGCTACTGGGATTTGATCGGAATGTCAAAAGTGGGGGAGGAGCAGGTGAAACAGGACACGATATTATTGATTAATACCGATATTTCTTCACGCACTTAGCCTTGATGAACCCAACATCAGAAGATACCCTTATAATACGGGTGTCTGCTTTAATTAATTAATAAAAATTTGATTATTAACATTATTAATAAATAAAAGACCATGTAAGATCTTTGCCTTTTAAGTAATAAAATGCTGGAGAATCATACGCAAAACTTCACGAGTAACAATATGGGCAACTTGAATTTCATGTCTTTACACAAATGAAGTCAAAATTACCTAGCATGTAGCCAGTTTGCTAGCTGCATTGTAACTAGCATACAACCATCATGCTACCTCAATATGAACTATTATACAACTTGCATGCTAGCTATATTTCCAACACCGTCGATTTGCTTGTTGGGCTAACCTGGTGGCTAATCGGGGGTGGCACCTGCCTGCTTTTGATACGCTACATGTAACTAGAAAATCGCTAACGTTAGCTTCCGCTGATCTAAGCCTTTTGACATCAACATCCAGTGTACTGTGAACTGTGAAGAAGCTGCCACATAGTTCTGCAAAATGAACAAGAACTCATTCACATTTGTTTAACTTATGACAAAGATTGGCCCATTTTACCTGGCACTATGACTGCTGGAGAAGGGTTAAGTATTTTAATTTAGAAAATATTTTGTTGCTGGTAAATGTCACCAAAATAATGCATCACAATGTTTCACAATGCATCTTGTTTTACATTTGAAAAGGCTTCTTCGAAACATTTGTGTTGCCTTCTATTGGACTAAACTCACATATCATCACTATCCGGTAAAATGACACACGCACACGCACACACAGGTCAGCCAAAGAGTAGCCAGTAGGCGTAACTCTGAGACTTACCAGATGAGCTTGACTGCTGAACGCAATGCCAACACTGATGAGGAGAGGTTAGTCCAATTAATGGTCTAACAACTCAGCACACACACATGCGCACACACACACACAAACAGGACAAGTTATTAGGGGAGTTGGTGGGGGAAGGGGGAGATATTTATAAATAAAATATATTTATAGAGGGAGAGTCCACAAGTATACACACAAATCTGGACTCCCCCCCCCCCCCCCCACACACACACACACACACACACACACACAAACATGCATACAGAAAAAAACAGCACACACCAAATATCACGCAAATATCAATACTTTTAAATACAACGTGGCCATATCCAGACATGGACCCATCCTTTGGTAATCTCCACGAACACAGTCTCCTGCTGCTCTCCAATAGTGATTGATCGCGTGCAATCAGCATCCAAAACACACGCCATTAACACTAATGGTAACGTACTGCAATTTCCATCAGAAGCAGAAGGCTGCAGGAGAGACGGGGGGGGGGGGGGGGGGGGGGGGGGGGGCGTGTCCCCTCTGTGTGCGCCAGGCCCCACCGGGGAGGGAGGGGCGCTCGGCGAGGGCGGAGGGGGCCACGGCGCACTCTCACACGACACCACACAACTACCCCGGGGGAAAAAAACACAACATACACCATTTATGGAGGGGCAGGAAACGGGGAGGCGAGTTTGAATGTGCTGTTGCCCTCTGAACCAGGTCCAATTTCCAGCCACTCCGTGGCCCACCGTACCGTCTTCAGTTCGTTTAAACCAGCACTGTCTGCACAATAGTTCATTTTAATGAACATTTTCCTTCAAGTCATGCTCCGCTGCTGGCTTAACTTTATTCAACCCCCCACACACTTAAAAAAAAAAAAACACTGAACGCATTCAGAATCTTAATATCAATCCACCTTCCTCAACTACTGCTTCAAGGCCTCTGAAGACAAGGTATGCAAATCTGGAATTAACAGTGTAATTCACACGACGAACCAGAGAAGCACAAACCCTTTCCTTAGAAGGAATGTCTTATGTAAAGGGTTCCCAGGGCAGTGTGGTAATAACGCGGCTTCAGCAGAAACACTACCTAATACTTTCACTCCTGCTCCTCCCCAAACCTCGGGGTCAATCAACTACAACCGGCAACTCAAAAGGATCCCCTCTGTGTAATGCCCTCTAAACTACACTTTTACGCTCCCTCCCAGAAAACCAGCCAACACAGGCATCAATCTTTAGGGACTCACTGCAGGGAGATCAGGATGTGGCCCCACAGCTTAAGACACGGCGCTTTGCTGCAAAGATTAACAGATAAATAAGTCAATAAGTGAGGAGGCATTAGCTCGGACTCCCAACTAGACAAGCTGAAGACAGGATATGCACATGACAGCAGAGTTAGAGTCCCAGCAGTCCTCCGTGTGTGTGTGTGTGTGTGTGTGTGTGTGTGTGTGTGTGTCCTATTCCCAGGCGTCCGCTGTGTTGATGCAATCACATTTACTGCCGAACCGCCTACAGAGCTACTGGGGACCTGATGTGAGGAGGAAGTATGTGTTTGTGTGAGAGCACAACAGAGAAAGAAAGTAAAAGCCATTCAGAAGTCCAGTGTAAATATAGGCAGGTGGTGAAAACGTCGAGAGGCGGGGCCAAAAAAAATAAACGTTTTTTTTTTTTTTTATATCTTCAACACCCAATAAGAAGCCTGAAATGAACAAACATTCAAAGAGCCTCTTAACATTATGCTAATGAACAGTGCATTAAAAACAGAAGTGCTTGTTAAATAAATAAATAACTAAATAAGCTAAAAAGCTCTAGGGACACCTGTGTCAGTGCAGCTCAGTGTGTGTGTGTGTGTGTGTTGTGAGAATGCATTTTAGGAGACATCGTAACACTTGTCTCTTGTAATTATGTTTTCTGGGTCTCCCTCTCTCACCTCGTGTGTGTGTGTGTTCAATCGACTGTCCTACTTAACACAACTTTGTGTGTGTGTGTGTGTGTGTGTGTGTGTGTGTGTGTTCCCGTCTACCCATTTATAAGCGTTACCTCATGACCATGTGCAGGCATAGCCTAAATCCCTTCAAACACCAAACTAAAATCACAATGTTTGTTTTGTTGCATGTTTTTTTTGCCATCTGCTACACCAGATCAGACTGTCTGATCAGCAAGCCTGCCGCCATATACACTCACCAACTTTAACATGCACAATATCAGACATTGGAAAGCAAACAAGTATCAGACTTGTGCTGTACGGTTTTAAATGATGCTAAAGTTAGTATAGTACCCAGACAGATAATAATGCACAAGCCAAAATCGATAAGAGTCCCCAGACAGATAACAATGCATGTGTTCATAGACATACAGCAACTATGTAGCTAATAATGAATATGCTAATATACAGTAGCCTGAGAGCTTAATGCCAGAAATAATAACAGTCTACTGTTCAGCAGATGCACTGCAAAACATTTACATATGTAAAAACATGTCATGTAAAACATAGGCAATGTAATAATGTATGTCTATATTTAAATTATTTAGAATATTTAGTCTATTGCTAGACATGTTTAGTAACTGTTTGCACATTGGCAGTACAGGGCAGTTTTACTTCCTTTATTTCCTTGAAAAATACAAACTTTGTCAAAGTAATGCAGTAAAAGTTCTTCACTTAAGATTTCCTACAATTTTCTAAAATATCTACCAACAGAATGAATGATCTTATAACAGATATATTTAAGATGTTTCCATGTCATAGTGTGCAGAGACATGTAGGAGTAGAAGGAGAAGGGAGTTGTCAGTACTGATTAGGCCTGCACCACGTGAAGAAAACGTGATCATGTCCAATATAATGGGATAAAATGCGATATAGGAACAAATATTTAAGTGTGCAGATTAGCCATCATATTCCTATCTCTGTCTGCTTTAACAGGTACACTGCTAACATGCTCTCTGAATAAACTTCATACACTTTTATTGAGCAAACTGTATATGAATATCCAACCAATTAAATTACATTCATTTACATAAGACAATGTAACCATAAAGGGGGAAGCAAGTTCAAGTCTCCAACTGAAGAATTTAATAAAACAAACGAAAATGAACATAAAACTGCATTAACGAGGTCAAAAGAAGCTACCATCACATCAGAGACCGATAACTGCCATGACGACAACAAAGGCTTATAAAGACCAGAACAGTCTGAGGCTATTGGATCTGATTGGCCAAATGAACTCCTTCATCTGATGGGTCAAATGAGAAATAACGTTTTGTGTTTGGTTTTTTCATGCACAGGAAGGATTTCTCGTTCACTGCGGCTATTTGTTGCGCATGATGTATAGTCGTAGTGAGAAGACGTACGGGCGTGGTGGGGTGGTGAGAGGGTGGAGGGCAGAAGACCACTGGACCGCTCAAACTTCTTTCACCACCTCGCCGTGATTGTGAACGGTGAACCGTTCTAAGCAGATAGCCCCATGCGGATCATCGATCACAGACAACACGGAGCAGCGCGTTTCACTGGCAGGGGCCACGCGGGGACGTCTGCTACGGCCCCACCGCACCAGAAGAGTTATGGTCCGCTCTCAACGATCCAGACAGCGTCCTGGGCTATGCTGACAAAACAATCATGCTGATGTAGAGAGACCAAGATGCAGTTCTTTATTCTTCTGTGCCTCTGAGGAGAAAGTGAAAGCCAAGCCAATACTTTAAGCCTTTGTAGAGTGTAGTGTGTGCGCCCAAACAGAGTCAATAATCACACCCTGTATCCACCTTAAACAGCCATACGACTACACAGTAAAGAGTCACATTTCTCTCTGAGTTTTTTGTCTTGTTTTTTGTATATATATATATATATATATATATATATACACACACACACACACACACACACACACACACACACACACACACACACACACACACACACACACACCCCACCCAGCAGAGGTAGCTAGGTTACAATCACCCAAAAGCCCCCTTACATCTATGTACAATGCAGATAAAACTATGCAGAGATGAAGAGAGGCTTCAGTGTGTGACTGGGACGGGGGGATGGGGGGGGGGTTGAGAGATACCTGAACAAAACCCAAACTCCCCCAAACACATATAGACTGAGTGCAACCGCGTGTGCACAGAGATGTTTGTTTAATCCTGCCATGGAAAAGGTTTCTTTCCTAGACTAACCGCCAATTCCCGAGAGAAGCGAGGAAGAGGATGCAGGTTTATCTCCAGCTTCAAGAGCTTACTGCACACAACAGACCGGTGGACGAGCCCATTCTTTCACTCCCCGAGTGGGTCTTTTGTGACTGGGAACGCCAGGCAAGGAAACAGAATGTGTCACAAAGAACACTTGGAAACGCAAATGGATTAAAGCCACTTTCGTCTCTTTCCAAATTCCATATGTTGCACTGCAGAAAATCACAGCAGTGTTTGGTGTTCAAATACTGAACAGGTCCTACAGTTACCCACCCGACTAGAATAACCAAAACTCCAGTCTCGTTTTTCTCATTCCCTCTGCACCAAAATCTCCTGATGGATAACAGTACACTAATTATGCTGAGATATTACAGGACACAAAGGTGAATAATTAACATTTCCATGTGATCTGTTTCAAAGGCAGGCCAGCATGACGGCGACACGACTAACCGTGGGTTTGTCGGGCGGTGCAAACGTTGCCGATACGTGAGGAGGCTCACACAACACTCATCAGAACCGCAGACGTGGGTCAGAGTGAAAACCAGATCTTTTGCAAAGGCGTCCGCTGCCTGTGTGGCACTGAGGCACTAAAGGTTCATTCTGATGCGCAGGACGATCCCCTGAAACCCCTGGATACGCCTCTGGAAGCCAATGGCAACGCACACGCCGAGGTTCCCCTACTACTCAACTCTACATCATTAGTTGATGAGTCTGATCTAGGCTTCATGTTATGGACAAAAGCCTATTGTATTTCACAGTGCTACATCCTGTGAGGTGTGTTAATGTATTGTATGTTGGCTAAGTGCCCACCGGTGAACCCTTGATGGCATTATTTCGCGGGGGTGCGTAACAGGGACGTGCACGGGATCTACAGCGCCCGGTTAACCACTCGAGGTGCCATTAATCGAATACTAAATTCACTATTCGAATATCCATTATGTTTCATCACGGGGCGACAAGTTAAATATGATTTACAGTCCAACAATTCAGCGAAATGCGGCTTTGATGGTTTATCGTATTTGCATGTGTGCATTTATGTATGTGCATTACACCTATGCACTCCATAACACCAATGCCTTAACGTGTTACCATGAACATACTGCCAAGCTTACCTAGTTCAACAGAACTTTGTCCTCTCCGATAATAGATGTTAGCTGGTTTAAAGTACATAACCGAGGACTTTAACTACGGTATGTTCAGAAATACTAAAATGTCTGACAAACTAATGTTTTGGCACAGCATTGAGTACAAGTCCTTATCAGCACCTAGTCTTAAATTAGTTAGCAGGTTTAGAAAACAATCTAATAAGGCCACTTCAAGAACACAACGTGTTTATTGTAAACTGTAAGAAAAGGAAACCCGGTGTGTGCTGCAGAGCTTTGCCCACAGACCCAGTGCACCCAGCTGTCCCTCAAGCCCAAAGCCTTCACCGTTCACGCAGATGGCCTCTTACATGCAAAATGGTGAACTTCCCCAAAAGATTTACGTATGTTGTAACACACACTACTGATTTATTTGGTCACATTTTAAAATTAGCTAATGAATCTACAGCCCCTTAACACTAGTGCGGTGAAAAGGGCAAGGAGAATTTTGGTGGGTAAGAGCCCCTGATGCAACTGGGTGGGGGGGGGGGGGGGGGGGTTCAGGGTTCAACTCCTTTCCCATGAGGAGATTTACAAGCTCTCCATCTGAGAAACATCTACACTAGCAAATCATACAAGCCCTTCAAGCACTGCTGTGGATTCAGTGCTATCTGAGCTGTGGAAAAGGACCACAGCATCTGGCTAGCACAGCCTGACTCTGCCCTAATCTCCCCCCAGGACACAGGGCTCCCCAACAACATACTACTAACCCTCCTTTATTTACCCCCGTTTAACAAAGCAAAGGCCAACAATTCAATAATGGTTTGCCATCGATATATTGTGGAGGAGTGCTGGATGAGCCGTGTTTGATTGAGAGAAAGACCCATCTGATCATGGGGTTTACCAGGATTAAGAACTACCATTTTAAAGCCAAAGCCAGCTGTACAAACACAGAACCAGATTACAATTTAGCACGAGTGAAACCAAGCAGAGTGTCTGGCTGTTGCTAGGTGATCAAAGTGGGCTTCTGCAAAAGGAGGAGGAGCTAATAATTCAATCAACTACTCGGGTCTCGAGAGTTACGCAGTGATTATCTTCCGAAACTGGACAATATGACGGACTTCTTATCCTATATTTGAACTTGTTACATTCCTAATTGGAGCAGCATCACACATTTGTTTAGTGCATGCTGGGAAACCTACAGTTGTACGGGTCACTGAAACTGTTATAAATAAGCAGGTGATTGCTATGCCCATCCTGAGCCATAATGGCGCTAATGGCTCATCTGCATAGAATACACAGAGCTCATAAGGGCTGAAATGACTGCATTCAGGAGAGAACAGATGATCATTTCATTTTATTACTACAGACTGTCACTAATGCTCTTTCTAGGGGTTCATCTTTTTTCAGGGCAAATCCCAATACCAATTAGTGATCAAGGACACGACAACCAATAGCGAGGACTCACTGTCTCTGACTTCCTGTTCATGACGATGAAACTTGAAATAAAAATAGCTTAACATCACAACAGGAACAACAATAACCCTACAAACAGTTCACCAATAGATAAATATGTTTAAACTAAGAAACAAGACAAAATGCTAATTGAAAACCAAAATCTAATTCCAGTCTCAAAGGTCACGCACCAATAATCAGTCCACCCCTAGTTTGTTCATTAGGCCTCTTCGCGTTTCCCTTGCCCTCTGCCATCACAGATCATCTTTACGACCTATTTGGCATGTATGGAAATCCCCAAGTAAGCCTTTTAATATCTCAGAACACTTCCCACTGAGAAGCAGTCAACGTGCTAAAGGTCTTGCATATGCAATCTTTGTACCATAAAAATGTGACCACTTAAAGAAACCTCACATTTAAAGAAGTGCTCAAACTCCAGTGCTCACATTCCCATAAAGGTAGAATTACTTCTGTGAGACGTACTGGTATTGGTAACCCTCCCATGGATGTGCATGAACCTCATTGGCTGCTGTTTAATCCAGCAATTCTCAAAATGTCTGGCACACCCCCCTGAGGGGGAACAGAGGCATGATGGGAGGTCATGTGACCAGAGGGTTGTGTCGATGTAGTGCAGAACTAATGTTC
Organism: Brachyhypopomus gauderio; assembly: GCF_052324685.1. NCBI lineage: Eukaryota > Metazoa > Chordata > Actinopteri > Gymnotiformes > Hypopomidae > Brachyhypopomus > Brachyhypopomus gauderio. Next base: position 99,933 of record NW_027506886.1, read on the forward strand.
CAACATCAAAGCTTACCAGTGATGTTCATTCACACTCAGAGACCACAGGTTTACAAAATGGAGAGATATATTTAACCTATCTGAAAACAAAAACAGAATACTTCCATGTCAAGACAAGTGACATAAACCAATCAAAAACCAAGTCAAGAAGAAATGTTGAAGCTTATCTTGTTCTTGGGTTCTCAGTGATTGTGGTGAGAGATGAGGACAGACCGGTGTGTGAATGTGGTGGAGAAAAAGCTTGTATTTTATGTCTGAAAAAAACTTTGACAGCTGACGGTATGAAATCCAACGCAATCAGAAAGAAACCAGACTCCAGTCGCATCAATAAGCCACACGAATTCTTTCACGTATCGAAATTCATCACCATCATTCTTCGAAAGAAACTGGAAATTATATTTCACTTTCCTCTTTTTTGAAACAGCATACCAACTGATGGAGTAATCTAGTGACAAATGTGCCAGGAAGTGCTTTCTTGAAGCTCAAGTGAACGGTCTTTTGTTTTAAAATGTTCACAACAGATATTACTGAAAGGTGAAATGAATGATGTTTCCTCCTCCAAATGGGGACATGACCGAAAAAGGTTTTAGAACCAGTGATCTCATGACATCACTATGCAAATCCCAGATGCTACGTGTGTGTAAATAGGATGTTTCACAGAGAAATCATACATCACAATTCCTATGCTGAGTATTACTAAAACAATCATTGCTTACTCCATTGTTTCTATTGTAACCAACACGTTGGATGCGACATTACAGTTACAGTAAAAGTCAAGCAGTTCAACAACTGAATATTCTGTATTTTTATCTGACGTCTTTATTTTTATTGATGACACGCCGGGTTGTCCAGTTCACACTGTTCAAGAGGTGTCTGGATAATGACCAAAATGACTTAACATCTGTTGGATCACGTGAAAGCCAGAATTCATCACCACACCCACAGACCATATGCACTTTGTCAATTTACTCACAGCACATTATTACACAGATAATAATAATGGTAATATAGATATACCATACAGCCCAATCTCCTCCAACGCAAATATATGTGGAAATGCTAATTACTGACCTCCAGAAGTATGGAGACCAGCACCAAGGCAAATCAAGGCAAATTCTCACACAGCCTGTGGTTGGAGTTGCTCTTCATCATTAGCATGACACACACACAATTTTCATAATCCATCATTCACATTCGGCATCAAAATGTCCATCCAAGTTATAACTACAAAATAAAAATTTAAAAACCACATCGTTTGCAGCCAGACAGGATGATCCTTTCACAGATCCCACAACGTCTGTGATCATTACCACAGTAAGAGTTCCAGTGTGATCACCTCCACACTGTTCAGCACCCATAAATATCTCAGAGACACAGAAACTCCCAGAGTTCACACTGGTTTGGGAAAACTAATCTCAAAACAGTCTGACAAGAACATTCTCTCAGTGCAGGTGACTGCTTCATAAATGGCTAACCTGATTTCATCTCCCCAAATTGTCACTTAGCGCGATGCGCAGTGCTGTCTTTATTTTATTATGATGCAAATGCAGGGTTGAAAAGCACTGTGCAAATGGCTCTGGTGCTCAAAAACAATTAAACCCCCCCACCCCCCGAAATCCCCTGCACTCCAACAAAACGGAGGAATATTGGGTGAAGAACCGTGATCATCAAGATTTCATTCCCGACACTTGTCCCCTCTTTCCTCCTCCCAGCAGTAGTGGCGGTGAATTCAGGCTGTTGCCTGTATGAATAAAGGTGAAATGCTGCCCATTTCAACAATATTTCACTACTGTGCTCATATGCAGTTTATTATGCAGGCCAAGACTGACTGCACTATTTCTTTATTCACAGGGACAATGAGGCACATTTGTGCAATATAATTGTCTCAAATAGCTAAAATATAGGATTCTCTCATAAATTTTGCAAAACATGTTTCACTCATCAGACTCATCTCTGTACTATGCAGTAAATGAGCAATAAATTACAGCTATCATCCTGTCTATCTGACTTCAGGCTTTCCTGGTGGGTTTGTTTGTGCATAAGAATCAAACAATCCATCTTGTCAAACAACTCAAACACAAGAAAGCAATAAAGTCAGAAGATAGCAGAGTGTCGATGCACATGACTTACAGAAAATAAAGTGTGGTTTCTAGATACAGTTTCCAGACCTGCTCGATCAGATACAACTTACCCTTTCTTACAGTGACGCAACAGAAGGCCAACACTTCCCTTCAAGCTTCATGGCACTGAAACTTAAAATATTTCTAACTACAGACAGATAACCTAAAACCACAATGCTGTGTGACCTGTATTACATATGATAATGCATATTAAATAAACATTGGCCAACATTAACTCAGTATACATTGGCAAACATTCATCTACCTTATTTATCAAAATCATATACTTGATGTAGATGTGCAATTCTTTACGTTATGTGTAAGGGGGAAAAACATGAAACATTTTCCTGTACTTTAGGGTAACTGACCCCTTAGGTGCAATCTTCTGTCCTTACCTGCCTGGTTGTTCCTCCGTCAGGGTGGTGCACCTGTGTGTGGTTCTCATTCAGGTTTATAATGGCACCTAAACAGGTTGCCTGATTAGAAAGGATGTACATGACACAGCCACCTAAGATGTGCAGATTACCACATAAAGGCACCAGCAGCAGTTGGGCTGCTGTATATAATAATAATAATAAATCTGTTTTATATAGCGCTTTTCTTAGTACTCAAAGTCGCTTTACAGTAATTTCACACAAAAATTCACGTACAAACATACACACAAAAAAAAAAATCATATACATATCAGCCACATTCAAGTACAGAAAGGCAAGTGTGTTGATTATAGAGATATGATGTTTGCGATACGCGAGAGCAATCTACTGCAAAGAGAAAGTGTCAGAGAGAGAGCCCAAGCGTCGACCTACAGAAAGAGGTTCTCCTTGTAGGAAATTCTAACAGTGTATCTCATGCTTTGAAATAAATAACCCTAGCTGTTCGAAATATGAGCGGACACACGCACACAAAAAATTATCAAAAACTTCTACGAAATGATTCAGTCAATCTGTTGTTCTGTAACGTATACAACAAATGCTGATCTTGTTCTTTTTGGGTGTTGGATTTCATTATTCATCACTGGTATGGTCCATAAATGCTTACATGTTGATGTTTAAACTCAAGCAGTACTGACAGCATCGCAGACTCCACCTTCACCAACACACAAACAACCCCCCCCCCCCCCCCCATCATACGGAGTCAGCACAAAGACAACAACTAAAGACATCAAAAGACAAAGGCGAGAAGCCAGAGAGCAGCAGGAGAGAAGGCCGTCTCCCACTGGTTCTGCTTGCACACATCTGAGCCCCCTGGCTGAGACTGACCCACAGAGAGCAACATGGACCCAGCTCAAGCACCTGGCTACCACTGCAGGCCACAAGCCGAAAGCTCGGACTCTGTGTGGGTCCTGCAATGTGCATGGTATTGATTTGGTCTGCATGAGTGGGTGTCTGTGTGTGACAGACAGACAGACAGAGAGGGCTATGCCAATAAGCTTCAAAACTGAGGTCAGTTATGCAACATTTGACTTTAAACTGCCAGTGCGTCTAAGGTTTCACAGACGTTGAAGCTGGCTTCGCCGATGCACCTCACCCCTGGAACATGACAGCAGCGACTACTGTGGTTATTTGATTAGCGCCACTCTTCCTTGTTAATTAAGGTTCACCGTTTCAGCGCAATCGTATGGGACTGTAGCAGCTGCTCACGTCTGACTCACCGCACGTAGTCCTGCTGACGAGTGTCCTCCAGCAGCGAGAGAAGCCATTGGCTCCAAATCAGCTCAGCTTCCCTTTTATAAATAAAAACAACAGACTTCCAAAGAACTTGGATGGCCAACTTAACCAACCCGCAATGGGAAGTTTACATTTGCTCTTCAGAAAGAAGATTCTTGTTTTGTTTTTTTTTTGTTGATGTTGTTAGTATGCTGTAGAGTAGCTCTCTGAGGACACTGGCCATTTCTCTTCTTATCTGCAGCATACTTGGTTCAGGTAGGACACATACTGGGCCAAAACCAGCTAACAGAATCAAGCCTCTGCAAAGAACAGAAACACTGGGGGGAAAGAAAAGGAAGAGGGTCCCTCTCCACTTCAGCTCTCCCTACTGACTAAACTTGCACAGAATTGAGAATGTATCACCTCTGTCTGTGTCTGTCTAATACTCAGACAAATGCAAAAATAACATGTGGGACATGTGTCTCGCAAGCAGCAGACCTACTGCTGTTCGTCTGCTCAAAACTCTGCAGCACTGTACAATTTATCATAACTTAACTGGCACTTCACGTCTGCAATTAGGCCAGCCGTGACAGTCGTCAATGCCTACGCTGTTTTGGTGGAGCTGTAAACAGCAGTGTACGAAAAGGGCCCCTAAGGCTGAATGAGCTGGAGTTTCACCTTCAATGCGAACACACGGACATCAGGTCGCTGTAACGTCTCACTGCAGCCTCCGAGCACACGTGCCTGCATGTGTAATGGACAAATACTGTGATTAAAAGAGAGTCAATCACATGTTGATGTGTCATTTATCCAGCAACTGTAATGACCCCCTATTAAGTTTCTGAATATAAAAACTATATCTACTGTCTAATCAGTGTCTACATTCATTGTTTTGAAGTGTTGTGGTATTTTTATAATATTCGGCCATAGATATCCCGTGTGACTCTGATGAAGACACACTTGGCGTATTCTAGTGCTGTGAAGGTCGGATCCGCTTTGCTCAAGTACGTCTGATAGTCGGATAACGAAGTTAGTTGATTAGCTGCCAAACTGCTAGCGGGGTAGCCAGCAGCAAGCTAGTAGCTATATACAAGTAGTTTCTACAAACACGTTATAAATGTGTATAAATAATGGCTCACTCTAAAACAAATAAGTAGCCTAAATGTTTAAAAGGAGCGTTAATTGTTAATGTTTCGCTAACGTCATGTAGTTATGTTAGCCCGTTAGCGCGTAGCAGCTTCCGGCATGCGCGTGCTCAACACCATCACGCTAGCCTAGCCACTTGATTTAGGAATGTGGCCGCATTTGTAATTAGTATAATTATTAAGCTCCCAATATGCGTATGAAGGTGTAAATAGATAAATAAATAACGTACCTAAGCGATGTGCAGGCGAATATCTTGCGGGTCAAGTCTGTTTTTTGGCTGAAGAGAGTGACTGCTGTTTCAGCTCGCGCTGCGGCTCCTCTGCGCGCGGAAAATGACGGTCACGTCTGTCACTCCGGAGAGAAGTGGGGCGACGCCTTTTACCGCGTGTCTGACAGCACCACGACCCAGTTACGCTGCCCAGTGACATCCTGGGCAGTAACTATGGGTTCTTGGTAGGCCTTCATCAGGGAGCTGATGCATATTCGCACACCAACATACCCACTTTTATTTAAACTCTTATTTAACTGACGTTAGAGACAAAACTCCAAGCACATTTCTGATATATTTCTGTTTTTGTTTTGGAAAAAAAAATGCAGGTGTCTAGATGAACTACTGGGTCCTCAAGCGAATCTTGGCCAACTCAACAAGCAAAAAGTAGCATGCGCAAAAGTTCAGTTATATAAACGAGGTCAAGAATTCTACTCGGTGCCATCGCATTTGTGAAGAACGCATAGCAGACGCAAAGATCGAAACGGACTGGTACAGGAACTGGAGCAAAACAACCGACGTGATGAAACACACAAAGAGAGTGCTATAGGATAGCTTTCCAGACTGTAACACAACAGCTGAGTCTGAACTGTTTTCAGGCTATCTAAAACGACATGCTGAACACATTGATGACAGGCAGACAAAAAAAAACTATAATGTACAGTACATGAAGTGCTAAAAGAGTTGCACTCCTCTATTGTGTGGGCTTCTTCAGTTTTAACTGATATATTTATACTTGGCAGACTCATTTGCCCAGAGGAACTACATTCCCTCTATCAAAACTTATCCTTGTGCTAGCATAGCAGCTGTGGTGTGCCTATTTTTTTAAATCTTTGCAAATCATCTGTCCACATGTTCAAGCTTCCACCAAATCAAAGCTTAAAACTTAAAATTTTAGCTGGGAGGCGTGGCATGTAATCAAGGCGGTGCCTCGTTAGCAGTTAAGGCGCTCTAGAGCCCCAGGAAGAACATAAAAGCTCTAAATCTGGATTTCTGTTCTTTAAAAACACTACAAATGTAACTGAATTCATTAAAATTCTCTAATATGTAAATGTGTGTAAAGTAAGTGTGTAAGTGACCAGGTACTCAGTACTAATAGATGTTAATAGATGTTAGAAAAAGACATTTGCTCACTCCTGGTGCAGTGAGCTTGGTGCTGACACCTATATGAATATGAATGTCAGCTTCATATAGTATGCTCACAAGCACTTTGCCATCATCATCATAAACTCGCATATACTGTGACATGCACACATCAGTGTGTCATCCTCTTTTGTGTCACCCTGTTTGCATTTAATTCAGCACTTTGTTTCATTGTCTGCCAAAGTACTTTCTATGCAATTCATCTATCTCCCTCTACCCCATCTCCACACTGCCACATTGCCACATTCTCTCGCTACTCCACATTGCTGTATGTGTGTGTCTGGTAGGCATGAAGCTATTTAGCTCCCAACATGAGCTCCCTCTGAAGGTTCTGTGGTTGCTGCTGTTGACGTAATATTGCCAGACTGTTTCAGCCAACTGGCTAGTGTGATCAGCTTTTGGCTGGAGCCACTAAGGTGAGCTACAAAGGTATTTGGTCCATGTAAAAGAAAGCAGACGTTTTTTATGCACCTCAGAAACCTTTTAAATGAAAACAAGTCTTTGAAATGTGGACTCCTGTCCATGATCCTAAATTTCAGTGTATTTCAGTATGTAATCTCAGGTGTAACCACCATACTCACGGCCAATAGTAAAGTTCTTGGTAAAGTTCACCAGTTTCTGCCAGAACTTGTCCTTGGTCTGGTGGTTTACCTCACATGAATAAAGCTTAGATTTTGACTGATCTGCAATGCAAATGAAAAAATATTACTTATTAAGAGGGCTATACCATGTCACATAAGTTTCTATCCAAAATAGTTTTCAGTGTTATCTTTACTATAGGCAGTGTATGAAGATTATGACTGTTGAACATTTTTACTCATGTGAATGAAGACCATGATCAAATGATGTTGATCAGTTTTCAGATTATCTGGAAATGTTTTTGCTTGCTTGTTGTCACAGAAAATTTAATTTGTTTCCACGTGTACAATGCCATCCAAAAATATGTGATAAGTGAAGACATGGATCACTTTTCATTTCAATAAATAGGCAGGTATACTTTAATATTTCAGGCATGGAAGCAGAGATGAATAACAAGACTAGAACACCTATTCAAAGATGGCTTCTTTATGACCTTTGACCAAATCATAGTAATAATAAGATTAGAACACCTATTCAAAGATGGCTTCAGCTAAAGGGCCATTAGAGAAAAAAATCAATATTAATAACTTTGACTCCCTATCTCCCCCTTTAACACTGTAAACTAAGAGGGCCATTAAAGAAAAAATCAATATTAATAACTTTGACTCCCTATCTCCCTTTTTAACACTGTAAACTAAAGAGGACCACTAAAGAAATAAATCAATATTAATAACTTTGACTTCCTATCTCCCTTTTTAACACTGTAAACTAAAGAGGACTACTAAAGAAATATCAATATTAATAACTTTGACTCCCTATCTCCCTTTTTAACACTGTAAACTAAAGAAGACCACTAAATAAAAAAATCAATATTAATAACTTTGACTCCCTATCTCCCTTTTTAACACTGTAAACTAAAGAGGACCACTAAATAAAAAAATCAATATTAATAACTTTGACTCCCTATCTCTCCCTTTAACACTGTAAACTAAGAGGGCCATTAAAGAAAAAATCAATATTAATAACTTTGACTCCCTATCTCCCTTTTTAACACTGTAAACTAAAGAGGACCACTAAAGAAATAAATCAATATTAATAACTTTGACTCCCTATCTCTCCCTTTAACACTGTAAACTAAGAGGGCCATTAAAGAAATAAATCAATATTAATAACTTTGACTCCCTATCTCTCCCTTTAACACTGTAAACTAAGAGGGCCATTAAAGAAATAAATCAATATTAATAACTTTGACTTCCTATCTCCCTTTTTAACACTGTAAATTAAAGAGGACCACTAAAGAAATAAATCAATATTAATAACTTTGACTCCCTATCTCCCATTTTAACACTGTAAACTAAAGAGGACTACTAAAGAAATAAATCAATATTAATAACTTTGACTTCCTATTTCCACTTTTAACACTGTAAACTAAAGAGGGCCAAAAAATAGTATTATTAACTTTGTAAACGTGCCATATTTTGTCAATTGTGATTTTTCACCGCAATCGAAATTTGTCCTCCGCTTTTTACCCATCTGTGCAGTTAGAACACACACACACACACACACTAGTGATTACTAGGGGGCTGTGGATCACACGTGCCCAGAGCGGTGGGCAGCCCTAGCCCAGCGCCCGGGGAGCAGTTGCCTTGCTCAAGGGCACCTCAGTCATGGCCTTAGGTCTGGGAATCGAACCCACGACCCTGCGGTCACAAGACCAGTTCCCTAACCGCCAGGCCATGACTGCCTTACCTCTTTGACTCCCAACCTCTCCTTTATTACAAGAAATAAAACCAATCTGAGGAAAAAAGTACATAAACAAAACAAGTTGCCTTTATACGAAGACAATACAATTTCACTTCCAGTTCGCAAATTCCAAAATGCAACTACTCACTAGCAAACAACAAAAACCTATACATTCTTTCTGACCTGCAATACAAAAACACAGATAATCCAAGATTTTACATAGGTCACACAGAGATAGGTGACAACATAAATACTACACTCTATGGGATATACAGTAGCAATGTATGTCAATGCTGCCCAGATACCATAAAGAATTGTTCACATATTCAGACCTTCTATTACTATTGAGCAGGCTGTCTGAGATCTACACCTTTAAGTCAAAGGTCTTGAGCAGGCTCTCCGAGATCCACACCTTTAGGTCAAAGGTCTTGAGCAGGCTGTCTGAAATCCACACATTTAAGTCAAAGGTTATGAGCAGGCTGTCTGAGATCCACACCTTTATGTCAAAGGTCTTGAACAGGCTGTCTGAGATCCACACCTTTAGGTCAAAGGTCTTGAACAGGCTGTCTGAGATCCACACCTTTAGGTCAAAGGTCTTGAACAGACTGTCTGAGATCCACATCTTTAGGTCAAAGGTTATGAGCAGGCTCTCTGAGATCCACACCTTTAGGTCAAATGTCTTGAGCAGGCTGTCTGAAATCCACACCTTTATGTCAAAGGTCTTGAGCAGGCTGTCTGAGATCCACACCTTTAGGTCAAAGGTCTTGAACAGACTGTCTGAGATCCACATCTTTAGGTCAAAGGATATGAGCAGGCTGTCTGAGATCCTGAACCTCAGTTATCACTTATCACTGTGGTATTTCTGACTGTGCTTCAATGCAATTATGAGAATATCTCCAAACATTTGTATTAATAGTTCTAACAATACCCAAAGAAAGCCTGATAACCCATGATTCCACACGATTCCTTTCAGTTTCCCATAACACATTTTAGTCACGGTCAATAATAATCTGCTATGATTATACACAGCCAATTTTAATATTATAAGACACAAACATGCTGTTACTATTGCTTTAACTCTATTTGTTGGTCTCTTTGTGTATGTTGTCATCGTTGTTGTGGGGGTTTATTGTTTTCGTCTCTGGTATCGCTGTCTCATTAATGAGGCTGTCACGGGTGAAGAACATGCAGACAAAAAGAAAAAAAGGATGCAAATGCAGACGTCTCCGACTGAAGCGCTTAATGAAGTGATACAGACCAAAGAGTGAGGCCAGCAACAACAACGGCTGAAAACATCAGGACTGAGCAGCTTAAATAACACCACCGTCACCCCCAGGGGTGTGTCTACTGATGTCCAACACAGACTCCCTGAGGGAGACGTGGATGAACACAAACAAGATGAGTGACAAAGCGAACACGAGTAGAACGTAAACTTCGGTCCGCCGGCCGGCACCCTGATTGTTGTTTGTTCTTGTTTTTCCATTTTATATTGAATTTGTGAGAGACCTCCCTCTCTCCAGATAGTTTGAGTCATTGTTTTAAGAAAGAATATAAGGTCCTGCAAAAAAAGGCATACATGGGCAAGTAGGCAGAAAAAGGGCCCCAAGGAAAGAGATCAAACCGGTTCCCCAGGACAGAGACCAAAGCGGGCCCCAGTGAAACACAGCTACCTGTTATAATCGGTTTTGGATTGAATGGTGTTTTTCCACACACATCTTCTCTATCAAAGCTGCTAGTTTAGTCTTATCTCACTGGTCCTTCACAGGCTGGACAAATGAAGGTATATTTCTTTGCAAATACCACATCTGTAATCTTTATATTAGATAAAAAATATCGTTGGAGTTGTGTTACCTGGCACTTTGACTTTGATTGCAGATGGCAGCTGGGAAACAGGATGTGCAGAGGAGGAGCTAAAGTTGCCTAAGCAACAGCCCATTTGCATTCATTGTCTGAATTGTCCCTCTGGGCAATTATGGGATGTTCTCCACGCAGAATAGCCCTGATAGTTGGAGCAGTGTTGCTGTTTTTAAAAATTGTTTCAATTTCCTTGCTGGGTTAGAAACCATCATACAGGTGTCCTGTGTTCACTGGCCAGTGATAAAACGGTTGATGTGACGGCAAACTGTGCACATAAACAACGGTCTCCAACAGTTACGCCTGCATTATAACGTGGCCTTGATGATGAACAGACCGGTGAGTGGAGCTCACAGCTGAGAGGCCAAACACTCTGTCCACATAACCCATGCAGTTCCAAACACGCGTGGACACACGCCGGGTGAAACACACACGTGGACTCAAGCCGGGTGAAATCATTAGCTCCCGCTCAGTTCGTCAGTCATTTGCTTTTGTCAGTCTGCACCTGCACAAAATTTGACGGACGAGTGATCAGAAACAAATCAGCGCAGTGCTCCTGTCCACACCCCTCTCTTCTCCGCCAGGAGCGGTTAAGTGGAGTCATTTAAACGTAACACGTGCCTATCCCTTCTACACATCCAGTTATCACTGGCTGCTGACATCTCTGAAGGAAATGCTGTAATTTACAAACCTATCATTTGGCCTCCGGGTAATTACAGGCTATCTTTGGCTGCAGCTCTGACATGCGCGACTGCGTCTGACTCACGACGTGCTTCCGCTGCGTGTTAACCGTGTCACGCTGGAGACCGCCACACACGCACCGTGATCATTGTCATTACAAACAGCGTGTAGCGGTGCGAAAGCACTTTGTCATCCGTGGTGGTAAATCCCCATGACATCGACCTTTTCACCTTTTTCTGAAACTTAAGCTCTTAGGGGTGTGTAGACTTAGCCAACACATGGGGGACGACTGAAATGAAATGGTAGGAGAATAGTGGGGCGTATGAGCATGTGGGAAAGAGTCCATGCAGAAGTGCTTTGGCAGATTGTGATGATCAGAGTCTTTATTCTTCTGTTCTCTGGATTACATGTTCAGTCCGTGTATTAGCCAGTGTTTGCAAATGCCCCACTGTTGAGAGAGCTTGACAATCCCACAGATAAGAGATCTCACAAGCCCATAACCTGATGCCCAGTGGTCCTGTGTCATTTGCTGGCTGGTGTATAATGTGTTTCAACTCCATCTTGCCACACACGCACACACACACACACACACACACAGAATAATCAATTTAAGGGGTTTTACATCTGCAGTGCTTATTCTCTTTCTCTCTCTCTCTCTTTCTCTCTCTCTCTCTCTCTCTCTCTTTCTCTTTCTCTCTCTCTTTCACTCTCTCTCTCTCCACTCTCCTGTCCAACTTTTCTCTTTCTCCCACCTCTGTCTTCAGTAATTTACTTTATTCACAGCTTTTGAGTCACCTTTCCACTGTGTCTCTGTGTCTCTGGGTCTCTGTGTCTGTGTGCCTCTGTGTCTCTGAGTCCCGGAGTCCCTAAGTCCCTGAGTCTGAGAGTCTCTGGGTCTCTGTGTCTGTGTGCCTCTGTGTCTGTGTGCCTCTGTGTCTCAGAGTCTCTGTCTCTGTGTCTCTGCCTCTATCTATATCTGTCTGTTCTGAGCAGCGAACAGACAGACTGTCCTGTTCTCTGTCATTTTCCTTTGTGTTCCACTCCTTGTCCCTCGAATTCACTCTCTTCAAACTCTCTATATCTTACTGTACTCTCTCACGCTGAGATCCACTGTGTTGTCTCTGAAACGCCTGATCACCCGACTAACACTCACATCCAGACTTCTGAATGTAGCCAAAGCTTTTGACTTCTCTTAATCTGCTACTCATTTTGCCAAACCCAACAAAACATTCATTTAAAAATGTTTCTTGATTATATCGACATTTTCTTGTCCAAATCAATAACTGATTATAAAAACTAAATATAATTGTGTGTAAATTCTCTTCCCTCCTAGCTACACCATGATCAACTCTTGAGTGCTGTTATTGAAAAGTGAAAGCAATTAGGAACCACAGAGGCTCAACCACAAAGTTTCAGAACACATAAAGCTACAGGGGAGGTTAGCGAGGGCACAGCACGTTACAGTCGCCAACCCTGAGCTAGCTCTGCTGTAGTTCCAAACCTGCTCTGGCATCAACATTAACACAAACCTGTGGCCCAGGACCTTCAAGAAGGGTTTCCATGGCCGAGCAGATGAAGGCATACTTTACATCACCGAGCGCAACGGCGAGTGTCTGGTGAAAAACATGCTGGAGTCAGGAGCAGTGAAGCGTATTCAGTGGAGAGTCTATCTGCCAGTCTGATAAATGAGTCTGCGTTTGGCAAATGTCAGGTGAACATCACCTGCCTCATAGTGTTGTACCAACTGTAAAGTTTGTTACAATGCTATGGGCTGGTGTAGACCTCTTATTTCCAGTGAAGAGGAATCTTAATGCTTCAGCATACAAAGATATTTTGGGCAATTGTATTCTACCGACTTTGCAGGAACAGTTAGGGGAAGGCCCTTTTCTGCTCCAGTATGACTGTGCCCTAGTGCACAAAGCAAAGTAAAGACATGTATGGGTGAGCTTGGTGTGGAAGAGCTTGACTGGCCCACACAGAACCCTGACCTCAACCCCGTCCAACATCTCTGGGATCAGAGAACGAACAGAGTCAGACCCTCTGATCCAACAACAGTGTCTGACCTCACAAATGCTCGTCTGGATGAATGGGCAAAAATTCCCATATACACACAAAATCTTGTAAAACGTCTTCCCAGAACACTGGACGCTTGTAAAACTGCTAAATAGAGGGGCCAACTTCACATTAATGTGCCTTTATTTAGATTGGGATGATAAAAACTCCCATAGATGGAATGTGAAGGTGTCCCAATACTTTTGTCCATATAATGTAGCAGCACGGCAGTCTGGAGGGGAGGATGTGCGCATTGGTGTGGAGCCTCAAAGCAATTTGTAGGGGAAAGGTTACAGTGAAAGTAATGTAACTAAGTAATGTGAAAGTAATGTAACTAAGTAATGTGTAAGTAATGTAACTAAGTAATGTGAAAGTAATGTAACTAAGTAATGTGAAAGTAATGTAACTAAGTAATGTGTAAGTAATGTAACTAAGTAATGTGAAAGTAATGTAACTAAGTAATGTGTAAGTAATGTAACTAAGTAATGTGAAAGTAATGTAACTAAGTAATGTGAAAGTAATGTAACTAAGTAATGTGTAAGTAATGTTAAATGGTTAGGACTTTCTTCCTGTGTACCGCGACACCTGGAAATTCAGAATGACTGCAGTCTTAAGCGGACAGCACAGCAGATGTCACGTGCCTCAGAAACACACACACACACACACACACACACACACACACACACACTGCACACACTCCTGATAGAGTGTGTGTGAGTGGTTTTCCCATGCCCGTCACTGATATTTCAGTGTAATGGAAGGAGAGGTGTTGAAGGAAGGGTGCATGACAAAATTGGACAAAAATAAAAGAATGTTTTGCAAAAAAAAAAACATAAAGGTGTATGCCATAGGTTTTAGGAGTGCAGTGCACTCTAAATTTGTAGGAGAGACTGTGCTTTTGTATGTGTTGTGCGTCGTGGAGAGCTATATCACTTTATCTGAGTCCATACTTCTAGTAGAAATGAACAAGACAACTTAAAGCAGGCTGTCCATGTCTCAGTGACTCAGTGCGGGTAAGAAAGTTGCTCTCAGTGTTTAAAGAATATAAAAGAAACTGAGTGCAGGAATAAAGAGGAATGTGTCATGAAGCTAATGCCATTAGAAGCACTTCAGGGGCTTCAGCAGAAAGAGCTTTCGGCTTTCAGCTTTGGCAGAAACAGACATCCTTGCAAATGGAGAACACCACCACTGCGAGCGAATACACAACACCATCTGTGCATTATGGTGCATTACTGACCCTCCTACGCCTGTGAAGAGCAGGCAGTGAGCTGCAGACGCATGTGGCCTGCAGGGAGCGCCGTGCGTGGTGACGTTGTGTGTGGTGATGTCGTGCGTGGTGACGTCGTGCGTGTCTCTGGCTCCTGTTCAGCTCCTCCACGCTACTGTTCCAGCTTCTCAGAGTCACTGCTGGAAATGTAAACACGAAAGCTCATGAGTGTTTGGCTGTGTCGCAAGGCTCCTGTCCCTTCACATCAGCGTGCGGGTCGCTGCTCAAATATTTAAATGTGACAGTCCATCGCAGGGTTTGGTTCTGTGGTACCACTTGGCTGTTCATGTGTCACTGTAGTTGCACTGCAATGAAAGTCCCACTGATATTTAAGCAAAGATCAGCACTTATAGCATTTATAGCACTGATAGCACTTATAGCACTGATAGCACTTATAGCACTGCATTTAGCAATGCACAGAAGGGTATCAGAAGCTTATAGGACTGTTCAGTACTGCTGTTGTTATAGCAATGGACAAACGGAAGTTTAATATTATTAAAGCAGAACCCTAACATGGTTATCTGAGGGCTCGGTGTGTGTTTATACACAGTGGGATTAAATAAATCAACTCCAATTCCCTCTTTTTTATGTGATGTTTTCCAAGCTGGCAGTTTGTGGCAGTGTGAGTGAGACTGTGTGCAGCTGACACCCTAAAGTAGGATCCAGGATCCAGTGTGGTGTGCAGCTGACACCCTAAAGTAGGATCCAGGATCCAGTGTGGTGTGCAGCTGACACCCTAAAGTAGGATCCAGGATCCAGTGTGGTGTGCAGCTGACACCCTAAAGTAGGATCCAGGATCCAGTGTGGTGTGCAGCTGACACCCTAAAGTAGGATCCAGGATCCAGTGTGGCCAGCTGGATGCTTGAATGCATCCCAAAAAAGAACTTGTCTCAGTGGATTAGCATGGACCCAGCTCATCTGGGCTGTTACGGATGACATGTGGTACGTGATGAGGCCATGGCCGAACACACTTTATATTTCCTGTTCTGGTGCTTCTGCCAATAGCTGCTCCCCACCCCACCCACTCCACACCCCCTGCCCCTCCCCCAAACCAGCCCCCCCCTCCCCTCCCTCCTCCCCCACCCCACCCCTTCTCCCCCATGGCTCACGTAATATCCAGCTCACACAAAACACAAACAAATACTGAAGCGAGGCTGATGGTCGGGCCCACCGGCCCAGTGCACCGAGTCCTCTGGGACTATGCAAATCAGTATCTGGAGTGAGAATGTTTGAAGAGAAATACAAAAGTACAGTGGTAAAAACATGTGACGTGACACGAAGAAGTATTAGGACTGGAGAGGCCTAGATGAAATGATCAAAAAGGCTTTTGATCTAGGTTCTGTGTGTGTGTGTGTGTGTGTGTGTGTGTGTGTGTGTGTGTGTGTGTGTGTGTGTGTGTGTGTGTGTGTGATAAATCTTTTATTGAGTTTTGTTGTGTGTGCATGTTTGTGTGAGAGAGATCTGAGTGCATGTTTGTATGTATCATCTATAATTATTAAGAACAGTTCCAGTGACAGTCACAAGAGCCTAGAGGAAATGTGAAATGATGATTGAACTGCACTTCCTGTCTGTAGATTTCTCTCTTTTCCTGTGGATACTGGGAAAAATTATTAGTGTCAGAATGACAAAATATGAACATGCTCTAGTTTGGAGTCTTCATACTGCCCTGATTACAAAGGCCACTGTGAAAATAACAAAAAACATTAAAGTAGATGAATAATAGTATTCATACAAATACATATTTATAAAAGCACTTACAGGAGGAGGGAGAGTGAAAACAGTTTAGGTTGTGGGAGATGAACCGTAAGAATGATGACAGTGAGACTGGGGTAGTGTGTTCCAGAGTTCAGGGTTCAGTATACTGAATGACCCGCCTCACATGGTGAGCAAAATGCTCAAAAATAGTGAGACTAGTGCCAAAGCATCTGAAAATGCATGGGTAGCCTGTGTAACTGCAACTGGGCCTGATTATGGCAGACCAATTATGTCGGTTAGTGTGATGAGATCTGAATCAGGAGAGAGTTTAGTACCAGAGGCGTAGAGATGCATACCATGGTTTATTAGATTTAAAGCAGCACTAAAGTTTTTAGGTGATGTAAAATAGTGGAACCGGTGTAAAAACTGTTAGGCAATTACATTGAAAAAGTTCAGAACAACTCTGTACCTAAGAAAGCTTGTATTTGTGAGAACTGTTAAAAACACATTTGGCTAACTTAAAATGGATTGGTAAGTCTCCAGTATGGCTGGATGAAGGCCAGCTTTCTTAATAAAGGAAGCAACATCAACTCTTTTGCAAGAACAGGACCATGAAACATCTCTAATGACTTATTAATTAAGTGGCAGAAAACCACTTCAGGAAGTGTGGAGTAAGTCTGAGAGAGAACAAAGAATTCGATT
The DNA here is from genome assembly GCF_052324685.1 of Brachyhypopomus gauderio. Lineage (NCBI taxonomy): Eukaryota > Metazoa > Chordata > Actinopteri > Gymnotiformes > Hypopomidae > Brachyhypopomus > Brachyhypopomus gauderio. The sequence continues at coordinate 116,829 of NW_027506886.1, forward strand.
TGGAGATTTGTTGAGAAATAAAGACCCAGCTAAGGGGTCACACTGCCAAGAACCCTAGTGGTGGGATGTCAGGAACGTATTACTATTGTTTAATGAAAGACAGGATATTGGGAAACGGGTTTGCATTTTGTGCTTTTTGTTGATTTTCTCTTTGAAGAAGCTAAGACGTGCGCCGCATCGCTAATCAGAAACTTGAAGCAGCAGCAGTGAGAGGCTTGAGGAGTCTGGTGGTGGTGGAGGTGGGGGTGATGGGGTGGTGGAGGTGGGACTGGTGGAGGTTGTGGTGGAGGTGGTGATGGTGGTGCAGATGTTCCTATAGGGCCAGTGTAAGACACTAGGGAGTAGATGAAGGAGAGGAATGATGTGATGGAACAAATCTGCTCATGACTGAAACCTGTTCATGACACTTTCAGTCATCAGTACACAACAGTTCAGTAGTGGTCACCACTCAGACTCCTGACCTTTGCCCTTCACGCTCCTTAGCCCCCTATAGAGGGGCAGCGTCCCGTAATGTCAGATCCTCGTCACCAGAATACTAATCACTAATCACTCAACTGGTTCTCCCCTTCGCCACTCCTTTATTATATATATCCATCACGCCTGCACTTCCTCATTACAAAGTATTGCCAACAATGTTGCATACTGAGCATTCATTATTCTGTGTTCTCCACCTGTATCTCGACCTCTGCTTCCTCCCTAGACTATGTACCCTGCCAGCCCCTCTAACGGATCCTGAATTCTGCCCCACGGATTGACATCTGCCTGCCTTGACCTCGATAGCATGTTGCCCTGTGTCTCTGATACCAGCAATGCACTAGACTCCAAGTGTCTTTCCTCTCTCTGCGCTACTGCTGTACTTTGTGGAAATAAATCTAGCACTCTGCATTTAGATTCTTCGGTGTTGTACCTTCCTTCCGTCATTCATGGGCAGTCATGGTCTGGTGGTTAGGGAACTGGTCTTGTGACCGGAGGGTTGTGGGTTTGATTCCAATGCCTAAGGACATGACTGAAAAGGTCAACTGCATAAGAGTTGCAACAGGTGCCATGTGCACAGGACAGCTTGAGAGGTCAAATGTTACAGGTGTCCATGAGTGACCACATGTACAGACCGCTAACCTCCTGAATTAGCTTAACCAGTAATGGACGGTGCTATACCGAGTCCATTAAAAAAGATCCTGTGTGAGCTGCAGGCCCTCCAAGTCTAAAAGTCTGGATTCTGTATGCACATTAAGCCTAATACAGGCCTTATATACACTACCAGTGCTAATCACCACTGGAGTGTCAGACCTGAGTTGTGTTGAGTCAGAGTTACTGGAGTGTCAGACCTGAGTTGTGTTGAGTCAGAGTTACTGGAGTGTCAGACCTGAGTTGTGTTGAGTCAGAGTTACTGGAGTGTCAGACCTGAGTTGTGTTGAGTCAGAGTTTTGGAAGCTGACTGTAAGAATTCTAGAAGCTGATGCGTGTTTTAATGCTTTGTTGCTGTTTGTGAAAATCGTGTCTGGACACCCAAGTGGAGCTTCTAGGATGTGTTTGGGACGGGTGCTAGGTACATTTGGTAAGGTAGTGCCATTTGGTTTCTGCTGGGTTTCCACTCAGCATGTCACCCTGGGACAGCTAATGACTCCTGGATGTGAAGTTGCTGTCATCATGGAAGGGACTCTGTCCATCTGTGTAATAAGTGCAGGTGAAAGTGTGTGATTCTTATATAAAACATCATTGTACCTAACATGATTCTGTCCAATCAGAACAACACATTAGTTTAGCTAACCAAGAACAACCTATGTTGAAGCACCTGATTACATAAACTTTTGATTATTTTCAGAGATTGGTAGCACTTATCAAACAAGCTTTTACAAGGTACTTTTTATGGTTTTTATGATCAGCTTCCCAACATGTTCCTAAAACTGTTATGCCACACATCTTAATTTTACGAGAGCTTGAAAGTAATCATCTTGTGATTATATTCCTCTTTGTGCAGAAGAGCTTAATTCCAGTGTTCAAAACAAAATCTTGTTCTCTCTCCTACACTCCCCACGATCTGCATCTGACAAACTTCATCGGAACGTCTTGAAACCTTTAAGATCGAACGGAAAGCAGTTTGGAGCCGTACGGCTAAATTCCCATGGAGTAATGACTTGGTATTTATAAATAAATGTCCTGAATTCAGTTTCTCTGCTGGTCATGACTCAGTAGTTAAGAGGTTAAAGCTGCAGCAATGTGACCTGCTGGACCCTGGAAGCTGTTGAGATGACCACTCACGCACTTATGAGGAGAGTGCATCAATAATTATAACCAATGCTTTGTGCAATTACCAAAGCCAATCTCTCTCCATCCCTCCCCTCTAACCCCTGTTCTGAGCTGATTGGCTCTGTGCTGTGTTTATAACAGTGGATTGAACATAAAGGCCATGCTTGTCCTGTTTATTGTCAGCCTGTGTCTCATGGCACTTTTTTTTTTTTACAAGTGCTCTCCAAATCAAAACGAAAGGTCAGTCATGCATTTAAACCCGCAGCAGGAGAGATAACACGGACCACTAAACGCTAAGCAGAATGTAAAACATTAACACAGTTAACGCACTGTTTCTAATAACATCAAGCCTCACTCTTCACGATAGGGGAAAAGCCACTTACAAATGTCCACGCTGATGCTTAGGGAGATCATGTGGCCGGGTGCCCAAGACCAGACTCACTCCATGCAGATCTCCCTGTTCCTAAAGATCCACAAACATTTTAAACTGTTTATCCGAAGCCAGATGCCGATATCTCCCTCCGCAGAGCTGCCAGAAAGGGACAGTTTTTTTTTGCATCAGACAATGCAAACAAAGCAGGGAAGTGTATATGGTAATGAAAGATGCCATTACTACAAAACTGCAGTGCCGAGCATATGTCAGGGGCCCACATATTCGCCCACGGACGGCACAATGTCAAGACGTGCCGGTGGATGTCTTTTTCAAAGTTCCGCTGACAAATTGATTCTAGAATGGAATGCCATGTTGTGCAGTCTGTTTTCTACTCTCTTCCATCTAAAATAGCGGAAGGCAGCACGTCCCCTGGGTTTGTGATTATGACATTTCCCTATGCACTAGTTTAAAGAAAAGAAAAAACCCTAATTTTCCATGGATGTTGCAGTGGAGGATGCTTAAATTTCTCTCATGCCGTCATATTGCTACATACCCACATACTTCCTTCTCCAAAATGCAAGTGATTTGAATAGCACAAGTATTATAGAGGCTTTATTCTCAAAAAGCAATCCAGACTACATTGTAAAGAAAATAAATTCAGGGGAGGGGGAGAGAGACAGGGAGAGGAGAGAGAGACAGGGAGAGGAGAGAAAAAACATTATTTTGATCATAAAATGTTGCAGAGCTTTGGAGAACGCAGACCAAATGTAATATCCTGGCAGAATAAATCTGATACAACATTCTAATTAAGAAACAATTATTTAAGTCTTTCAAAATAATGTATGTACTGGGTATATTATTTAATGTATTTCATGAATTATAGAATTTTACATAACAACTTCAAACCATATGAATTTCAGATTGATCCCTCCCTAAAAACATTAACTTACAAAGAAAACCGGTAATACATGATAAATTGTCTTGAATAAATATGCATGAGAAAAAAAGAGATTGGCTAATAAATAAATAATACAAAACTTCAAATTGTTCACAGCTCTTTTATGCTTAGACACCGTAACCCTGGTAACCATTAGCCCCTTAATCTCAAAAAGCCTAATCACTCAACTTTAATCCCACACCTAACAAAACAGCTGCTTTGGGATGAACAAATTCACTCTGGCCAGGAATCCATTTTTTTAAAATGTTGTTGTGTAAGAAGACGCGGATTAGCAGCCAAATATATAACAGCGCTGGCACGAGGAGAAGATGGATGAAAGGTGTCGGGGGGAGCCGGCGGAGGGGGATCGAGGCAGAGTGCTTGAATCAAACACGTATGTCCATTTAGTGCCAGTGAGATTAGAAGTGAAGGGGTGATTGTTTATACTGCACAGACCAACAGAGCTGCAAAAAAACAACCTATCGCATCTGTCCCATCTATCGTACACCCTCTCATCCACAGCACACGCACGCATTCACACAGGAGACAATCACACACAACATGCGCTCGTTCACAGTAGGTGCAGTGTCTCACACACACACACACACACACACACACACACACACACACACACACACACACACACACAGTGATCAGCACATAAGCGGCCAGAGACAGGAACAGGAAGTGTCTGTGCCATCAGCCCTTAGTCCCCAAGTATCACCCCGCTACACAGTCGGGTTAGAGGGTGCAGTACTTGAGATTATGGCAGAGATCTCCAGTTCCTCAAAGTGAAAACGTGAAGAAGAACCAGATCCAGATCTCGGTAAGGGTGCTTACATCGCACCACCAGTCAGTAGGACTCCGCCAGCGTTGTCACACCTTTCAGGACGGAATCACAAACAGGGCGAGCTTCAGACGCTCCACCCTGTCTAATCTGTCCACGTCGAACAGGAACAGAGTCTCTGTTTTTTCTTGCGTGTCTCAAAGCGGTTGGATCCCTGTTCATGACATTAGCAAGCAGACCGAGCTTCTACCAGACACCCCGCTGAGAAACGACAGAGGAAAGAGACTTTCCTCACTCTGCGGCTTTCGATCTGTATTCAGCAGGCTTGCATGCATTAGGTGGGAGGAGGAGATTACACATAGCAGGGGACCGACCCAAAGGACAGTCGGCTTCTTAGGCTCCATCCGTGAATCCGACATCAGTGGGTTTAATTTGCGCGCCTTCCCTTCGGCAAATCACTCCTCAATCACGTTTTTTTTTCTTCGTTCGCTGAAAATGAAACTTGACAGGTGTCCGTGAGGAGCGGCGGAGCAGTGTGTCTCGTGTGTCACGTGTTGTGTGTGAGAGAGAATTCAGCGAGGATAAAATAAGACGGAAACTTGCGTTCATACCAGTCCTGTTCATCCCTGAGGGCAGATTTTCTTAGAAAGGCTAAAAGGGAAAACACGACCACACCGTGTTCTTTTTCGCCAAGTAAGAACCTTCGTAAAACAGCACGTTGCTCTTCTAACGGGCCAAAATGACTGTGTTTGTTTTCCCCTCTGGTACATCTGTGACATTAAGACCTAGTACATAGTTATCCTGCAAGAGTCCAGGTAACCATAGTGTCAGGCGGTCACCCACATAAAATGGTGCGTCACCGTCACTTGATATTATTGGGTGCTGTCTTTGATTCCACAGGCTTTACAAACAGTCCTTTCTTTACACTGTTACAATGAAGTTATTGTGCTTTTTTCCCCCCAAAAAAATGTACAGTACCTATTTTCCCAGATGCTCTGATCTCTGTAGCATGCTTATCTGGACCATGGGATCTGTTAAAAAAATGTACCCTTGGTGTTCTTACAGAGAATCCTCTTGAAGGCTCTGCGGAAGTCCTTGTTGAAGATGGTGTAGATAACCGGGTTGAGGCAGCTGTTGCAGTAGCCGATCCAGAAGAAGAATGTGAAGACGGGCTTGGGCAGAGCGCAGGACTTCGGGCACATGGCCTGCAGGCTGTAGGAGAAAAAGAACGGAAACCAGCAAATGACAAAGACGCCGATGACCACGGCCAGCACGAAGGTGAACCTTTTCTCGCGGTTCACCATGGCCTTGCGGCGTGTGGAGTTGGGTGTGCCCTCCTGCTTGGCCCTCCGGGATGTCAGGGTGGTTCCCCTCGCCGTGGCCACCATGTTTCTGTACTTCTGCAAGGTGGCTGGCGAGTGGATGCCCGCGTCCGGATCGGCGCTGGGGGTCAGCGGGGGCTCCGCCCCCACCCCTCCCTGGTCTGTCTCCGAGTCGGAGGTCGAGCTTTCGCCGTTGTTGTTGTCGAGCCTCTTATCTATCCTCTTGTCCTTCTTCGCCTCCTTGGGTTTAGTGGGGGTCGGGTCTGGCTTCTGGGTGGAGGAGATGGAGGGGGAGGGGGAGGGGCCCAGTGCAGAAGAGGGTGAGGTAGGGGTCACAGGCATGACCGGGGAGGGAGGAGCCAGGAGGTTGTTGGTGGCCGGGGGGACCGCCGACCGCTGCTTGGCCGCGTGAGGCGACTCCGTCGGGGGCAGAGCGAGCGACGGGGGCCTGGGGGTAGCCAGGTTCTTGTGCGGCGGGCCCGGGGTGCTCCCTCCGTCTCCTCGCCCGTTCTGGAGAGACTTGGCTCTGTCCTGGGGGGTGGGGCTGCAGGCCGCCGCCTCCTTCCGGGGCTCCCCCGGCGGACAGCGCGTGCGCTGCTTGGCGATCTGGTAAATACGCATGTACACCAGGATCATGATGAGGCAGGGCGCGAAGAAGGAGCCGATGGTGGAGTAGAGGATGTACCAGGGCTCGTCGTTCAGCCTGCACTGGGGCAGGCCGGGCGACTCCTCCGTCACGTTGTTCTTGTTCATGGACAGCAGCGGAGGGAAGGAGATGACCGCCGATATCAGCCACACCACCAGGATGGCGCTCTTGATGCGCCGCGGCGTCCTCTGGGCCCCGTACGTCACCGCCCGCGAGATGGACATGTAGCGGTCCAGGCTGATGGCGCACAGGTGCACGATGGACGAGGTGCAGAACAGGACGTCCAGCGCCAGGTAGATCTCGCACCACACCGTGCGGAAGTACCAGTATCCCATCAGCTCGTTGGCCAGGGAGAACGGGATGATCAGGGTGGCCACCAGGATGTCCGCCGCGGCCAGCGACACCAGGAAGAGGTTCTGCGGCCCCCGCAGAGAGCGGCTGGTCAGCACGGCGATGATGACCAGGATGTTACCCACGATGGTGAAGACGATCATCAGCGTGATGGCCGTGGCGAAGGCCGCAGTGGCTTCCGGGGAGTACGGGGGCGGTTTCAGCACGCTCTGATTGCACGTCGCTCCGGCACTGCTGCCGTTACGGCCGACCGGATCCGCTCCGACGGAGCACATGATTGCTAGATTAAAGTGAATCGATTAAACTCTGTGATCTTGATCTGGTCAAATTTATATCAGGTCGCTAACAGCCCTTTAAATTTGACGTTCTGAGATTTAAATATTAAAACGGGCTCGGATTTTGTACAGTTTGTGCACAAAAACGGACGCAGTCAAGCCCCCTCACAGGCTTAAAGACCATGGCTAAAAACGGCCTCGGCTCCTGCGAGCCCCGCGCTCATGTGGCCCTAAAACTTTGCATTCCTGCCCGCGTGCGCTCTCCTCCCTGCACGTCCATTCTCTTCCCCACGCGCCTAAAAATACTAGGGACTAGTGTCAAGATATCGATCAGTGCAGTTTGATTTATAACGCCTAATAGTACCACAGCTGGCTTGTTTGTTTCTCAAACGACTTTTACTTATGGGAAAAAATTATTTAGGAAAACAAAAATAAATGTTTCAAATTGTAGTGAAGGTTACGCACAAGATCTGCTCTATATGGGGAGTTCTAGTGTTGCTGTTGATGTGCTCTTAGGAAATAGACCTAATTGTCCGCATTACGTGTGGCACTGAAAAACGATTTAAAGGGAATTGAATAACACTGGACTATATTACGGCATTGACCTTTGAGTTAAAATAATCACTTATACTCTCCCCCCCAACTCCAAGAACACGTTACCTGTTGACGTGAGCTGATTTCCTCAGAACCATTTCAAACCCTTTGCTTTTCAGGGCTGATATCGAGTGACCGTTTCCCTCATTTTAAAACGATTTAAAACTCGACATTTTAGAGCTTGCTACGCGAATATTTTAGGTCGGGTGAAAACTCTTCTATCCAGATGCACAACCCTCTACGGAGGCTTTAAACACAGATCTCCAGAGAGCGCGCCGCACACTGCCCGTTCGTCCACACGCTCAGCACTCGCGGCCACTTTTCAAGAGATTTAAAAAAGTTATGCCACTTCAGTGCCGATGTATAACGGTTTCAAAAAGTGACGAGTGTGCATTGCTGTTAGGTGGGATAAAGAGAAAAGAAAGTATTCTTGTGTTCGATATAGAAAAACAGAAAAAGTTCTCTTGAAATATTCCTGGGTGGAGAGACGTGCCTTGATTGATGAATGAGAGAATCGCGTGAGTAGGTTTTGTAGGTCCAGGCGTTACTCAACACAATGCTGTCCCCGTGCTGGTCCGTGTCCTTTTGTTGCTGGGTGCCGTATCTCACTGCGCAGCTTGTTCCAAGTTCAGTGCGTCCTCCTCGCCTCGCGCCTTATCTCCACCGCAGCTCCCAGCGTTAGTATTGCGCGCGAGCCACTTGGGCTTAACACGAGCGAGCCTGTTCCCCTCACTGCTTTATTTGAAATGATGTCAGGACGGGCGTCACGAGGCGAGGCTTTCCCATCCATTCTGAGGTTAGCTTCTCTCTCTCTCTCTCTCTCTCTCTCTCTCTCTCTCTCTCTCTCCTCGACACAGCACAATAAAAGGATGCGATAGCTTATGTCCTGCATAAGCTGGAATCACAGTTATGTCCAGTTAATCAATAAGGTCATAGAAAAGGCCCCACATAGTTGAGATTGGGGGTTTAGATTTTAAAAATCTCAAAATGCAACACGTTAACACTGTATATCAGATAGTATAACATTTCTAAATGCAACAGGTTTGAGAAAGCTGGTACTTGATTATGATTAATAATAATTTATTATTTATTCATTATTATTTAATTTGTTCTGGATGAGCCTTTTATATTCATAGTCTATATATTCATAGTCTTTAGTCTATACACGTAGAGGTTTGTCCCATTCTCAGGAGTATATGACATTTTGAATGTGCCTTAAAAACGTGCATGTTCAGTTTATCAAAACAACAGTCGCTCGGTTCGTTTAATTGTAGATTGCGCTGAAAATCGGGATTGTGCACGCGAAGCCTTCACGAGCCTTTTGAAAAGCTTGATGCCGAACAGCTGTGGAACTGCGCGCTTGGCCAGAATCAGATCAATTGGGCGAAACACAATTAACCTATACTGCATCCAGAGTAACCCTTTATAGTCTGGACAGCCCGGGTCGCCCGCAGGCCCGTGTCATAACGATACAGTTCTTTATGGCACATCTCAGGGTGAGCCTTGCAAGTAGACTAGAAAACAAGCTGCAATTTTAAACAATACGCACATATATTATATTTCTTAATAAACAAACAGCACCTGATACATATATTTAACTGAACCAGCTCTGATTTGTGTGTGTGTGTGTGTGTGTGTGTGTGTGTGTGTGGCCAACCTTGTCGTTGTTATTTATATCCAAAGAAATTGTTAAAAATTGTGATCAGGACCGCGCGCACAGTTCCTCCTCCGCGCGGCCTCGCGCACAGTTGCAGCGATGAAGTGGATTAATGCTCACTTCAGCTGACAAAGCACAACATATAACCATCAATTTAGAAGTCCCCTGCAGACGTTTAAAAGCTGTGTGTCATATTCGTGTAGGAGTTTTAAATGAGCACAAACGGGCGTTTTTCCACAAAAAAAGCATAACACAAAGTCATAAGTCTCAGTGGAATGACAACTTAAAACGTACTCGTAGTTGTCAATTCTGTGTTGGATGTAGTATTTTACTTACACAGCCTAGAAAACTCGTCAGAGCTTGTTGAGTTTCGGATTTTGGTGGTAGTGAAATTATAAAGCAAACGAGAGGGAGACGCGATTGATCCTCGATTAAATTCGTGCGGTGTATACCGCCACCTAGTGTGCAAAAAAAAATCGTGCAATGTTTGTGACAACAGTGAAATTCAAAAGGCCAGGAGTGTGTGTGTGAGAGTGAGTGTGTGTGCGCGCGCGAGGGCACGAGGGAAGCAGAAAGGACAGTTTGAATTATGATAGATAGATAGATAGATAGATAGATAGATAGATAGATAGATAGATAGATAGATAGATAGATAGATAATTTCACTTAGATTGTTATTATTTCAAAAGTGTATCTGAAATGAACAGAGGAGCATATATGTGTTTTAATATATATTTATTTAAAAACTTGCTGAGCTAAACTAATCATAGCACCTACTAGGATTTTGCAGTATGATGACAGTATTGTAAAAGTGTGGCAGTATATTAACCATGTCACGTGACACAACGTGCCAAATCTGTACTTTGAAAATGGGGCAGTTAAGACATTTGGTGCATCCATTACAGTTTTGCAGACGCTAAGACCCAATTTGAAACTTAACACACAGCAACCAATGCTACACACAACAGGCAAAACATCTCACACTTTTGGAAAAATGCACACACTTCAAAACTCTTGCAACTCTTGCCAAAACCATATTTTTGCATCTAAATGCTACACACAATATCAGATGATTAGCCTTTCATATATGTGACTACACACAGAAGTGACAAATGGAAAACACTACTACCATGTGTTTGAGTGTTTAGTTTGTAGTCTGCTGTGACAGTCTGTCAGAGGTCTCACATATGCATGAATATTGACAAATATTGAGGTTATTTCTGCATATTCAGTACATTTACACCATAGAGTAAAATGCCATTACAAGGGGAAGGTTTTTTTGGTTTTGCATGAACAATACAGCAACACATACTATATATAGCCTACTGTAAACACATGAACAACAAAAAAGAAAAAAGAGACAAAATAACCTCAAGCTTCCTCCATCACCTGCTGAATGTATTTGCACTGGTGGGGTTGGTGACCACCTCCATGCCAAACAGAACTCAACAGTAATGGAGAGTTTGGTAGAGGTGAAGCACAACAAATCGTGGCTGTTCAGTGAACCAGTTTGTACGTGAGCACAAACTTATGTTGTCCCAGACGTCAACAAACCTGGACAGTTCTGGTTCATCCCCCTGGTGATGGAGAATGAGTATGTTGTGCTGTGTGTTGAATAAGGTGATGATGTGCACAGTGTTGTAGGGACCAAGAGTGCCATGATGATGAGTGGCAAATTCATAGCTCAGTTGTTTCACACTGTCACTGGCCCAGTCCGGATAGACTCACTGAATAGATGTTGTTGATGTTGATGTTGTCAGTAATGATGTGCTGTTGTAGTTGTCGGAAACATATGCAGTTGTTTGCTCTGACCATATTGATGATGGTCTCTTTCTGTTCTGAGGTGGATAGCCACCCACCAAGGGGTAGTGTAGTACATGATGTAGTATATATAGAGTATAGGTCTACTTATCTATTCTCTTTTTGAATTGTCTGGATGATGCTACAGTGTAGCAGCACAGATGAGATTGGACCCTTTGCCTCCAGAAAACCCAACGCATGCTTGACCACATGGTCAACCACAGTGACTGATCTCATCCGTTATGGTTGCTCATCCTCTTCCTCATTCTCGTACTCTTCATCATCACTTCTATGCAATATTGAACTCCAGTGATGTGCACACCAAGATTTGCAACTTGTGGCCTCTTTAAAGGAATTAGGCTTTGATGTCTAAAAATTAGCTAGAAGTGTTGTAACGTGTGAGAACTGGGTATGAATTTTGGTAGGTGAGTGTAGCAGTTGTGTGGCAGTGTTTTCTAAATGAAACACATGGTTTTCAGTTTTGAATGTTGTGTCTTTTGTGAAAAACTATGTTTAAAGTTTTGCAAAAAGTGTGTTTTAGAGTGTAAGGCAGAGAATGTGCTTAAGGTTTAGCGCACCTGGTCAATAGATAGGCTACATGGGTTAGTTGTTTCAGAAATTGTGCTATAACGACCACTTTTTGTGACTTAGCTGCTGCAAAAAACGGTAAAAAGATCAGTGGGCGGGGTTATCAGTTGGAGCTCACTGATTGGTTATGGAGTGGTGGCGTTCACTAATATAGAGGGGGAAAAGCCACAATGATGATTAGTTGTAGTGATGGGATTTTCGGCTCTATTTTGAGATGCGGCTCTAATGGCTCTTCTTACTGTGGAGAGCCGGCTCTTTCGGCTCCCAAACGGCTCCCCATATATATTTTTACATTATTAATTAATTAATAGCTTAAACCTAATTTTATAACATTTTGTTTCATTATTGACATTGTTAAGTAAAAATGCTGCATAACAATGCTTTATAAATAAAAGTTTTATTATAACCAATTATTAAATTATCACAAAATAGAACGCGATACAGCTTGGTCAATTGCCTGCCGTTTCCACAAAAAAAGTGGAGACTTTTTTTTTCAGTGTTTTCCCACCACATTATTAACTGAAAGCTGCGTGTGATTGGTCAGATGTGTGGAGCACACGCTTGACATGCGGGCAGTGGAGAAGTTCTTTGCAGTGTTGTCCGAAACGATATGGGTGGTAGTATAAAGAAACACCCCTAAAAAACAGGGAAAAACAGGATTTTACCTGACGAAAATTAATGTTGCATTGTGCTCCAGGTTTGAAAAGTGCTAAAGTAGGCTAAAGTACTTGAAAATGTAACTGTATTTTGTTTCACAACAAATAGATGTCTGACTGAATCGATGTGATAAAAAAGCGAATTATTTCGAATAATTTCGAGTATATGTATAAATATTTAAGTTTAAGGTGCTGGGAAATATTGAAAATGGCAAGTGACGTACAAGTGCTTGAATTCCACCTTGTAAAGGTGTATGAACCCGGCATACATAACTTCTTTGCGCTGAAGAGGTGCACGACCTCGCTTCGCACGGGGGTCCTCACGCAGGGGCGGAGCCACCGCGATTGCGTCATTTTCGGCGCACGGACCCTCGCGCTGGTCGCGACGCGCCAAGTATGCTCTACCTCTGGCAGAAACAGAGCAATACGCGCTAGGAGAGGGAGAGACACCGAGGCACCGAAGGACAAATAAAAACGATGTTGGAAAAAAACTGTGGCACTGTGGCACTTGCAGAGCACAAGCGCAATACTGAAGGAAAAAGCGGCTCCCAAATAGGATCCTAAAACGGCTCCCATTGTGGAGCCGGTTCCAATCGTTCACTTCAAAGAGCCGGCTCTTAGAGCCGGATCGTTCGCGAACGACACATCACTAATTAGTTGTGAGTCAAGCGAGCTGGTTTCAAAGAAAAACACCACAACTACAGCATGTTGGATTTGTTTAAAATAAAAATGAGAGCCAGTAAACCTATGTGAGTCAGTGTGTAAGATCTGCTTACAACAATTCGTCGCAAAAGATGGAAACACATCAAACTTGCATTCTCATATTAAAACTAAGCACCCTTCAATAACAGTTCAGCAGGTGCTAGAAAAGTCCCGACTCAGTTATCATTTTACTTGGAGCTTTTGCCAAATACCAAAAAATACAAACGAGACGATAGAAGGCGATTACACTACTGACCTCTGAGGTTTCTGCTTATTGTAGAGTCTGTAATGAGTGAAAATGGGGGGTTATGAGGTCTTTTCAGATTTCTTTAATGAGTTGAGTGAAGGGGGTAACTGACGCTATCACTTGCTAGCTAGTAACTATTTTTCTGAAGAGAACTTTTATTGTACAACATACAGTATAGTGTTAATTTACCATATTATATTACCTCTGTTTTTTGCCACCTCTTCCTCTTCTTTTCTCCTTGGGCACCAGAGGACTTCTGCCCTTTTTTTTTACATCTTTACGGGGAGATGTCTTTTTCCCCAAGATGTTGTCTTTTTTCCACCACAGAGAAACAGTAACGAGGTTTGCAGAGCGCGCGGGGGCGGCTGGGGGGAGCAGGTGCTAGGTGTCGACTAATATTATTAAACAATGAAGTTATGATTATGTGGACTTTGCTTGTTTTCATATTTATTAATTGTTCATTTGTTATAATTAATTAATTAATTAATTAATTTAAAAAAAAGAAAAAAAGACGGTGTCCAGTGAAGAAAGGACGTCCTGTACAGCTCGCAGTAAATGTGATGTAAATGTAATGTTTAGTAACTCTGTCTAAGAAAAGCAGCAGATGCTGTCTGCAGATACCGCCTCTGCCATCTGTAACAATGGTTTCAGGATGAAACACGTATGGTAATTATTATTTTAGCCTGTTTACCTACTTAGGTCGAGGGTACAGAGTAATGGAGGAAGTGAAAGAGAGGTAAATAAGAGAGTGCAGGCAGGGTGGTGTGGATGGCATAAAGTGTCTGGGGTGATCTGTGATAGAAGGATGTCGGCTAGAATGAAAGGAAAGATCTATAGGACAATAGTGAGACCTGCTATGTTGTATGGACTGGAGACAGTGGCACTGACAAAGAGACAGGTGAGGGAGATGGAGGTGTCTGAGATGAAGATGTTGAGATTCTCATTTGGAGTGACGAGGAAGGATAGGATCAGAAATGAGTTTATTAGAGGATCAGCACAGTTAGCATGTTTTGAAGATAAAGTTAGAGAAGCGAGATTGAGATGGTTTGGACATGTACAGAGGAGGGAGGAGAGGTATATTGGTAGGAGGGTCTTGAGGATGGAAATCCCAGGTAAGAGGAGGAGATGTAGACCTATGAGGAGGTTTATGGATGCAGTTGTAGAGGATATGAGAGTGGCTGGTGTGTCAGTGGAGGACACTCAGGACAGGGCCAGATGGAGGAGTTTGATCCGCTGTGGCGACCCCTAAACGGGAATTGCCGAAAGAAGAGAAGAAGAATTATTTTAGCCTGCTTAGTATTAACTTTTGAACTGTGACTGATCACCATTTCACAGTCAAATGCTGCCACTCCGTGGCCGTTTCTTCTATTATTCTCCTGTGGTCGACAGAGGGCGCTATTCTCTTTGTTATGAGTGGTCAACCAACTTCTCTTTTTCGTTTTGCCAATGTCAAAACCTACAATCATTTAGGGCAAATGAGTTCCAAAGACAAAACATTATTTCATAAAAAAATTTAGAAGTCATTTCATTGAACTATATGATCATATAAGTGCAAAGCAATAATTGAAAATGAGAACGATAATGTGAAATGTAATCAGTTTGGTCAAATGGTGAGTAACAAACACACAATGCCATATAGTATGTCACATTTATTTAATAGACATTTGGAGGTACTTTTAACAATATAATTTAACAATTGCTTTGTCACATGATATTGAAAAAATATTTACAATAAAGTGCACTGCTCAATGGATAAATATAAATATTTACTAAAAAAATCACTTCTCCCTTTCTTCTCCTCCATGTTCTGAATGAGTGATTGGGAAGAACCGTAAAACATAAGTAGCCATTGAAATTCTTGTGGCATCACTAACACGGATTGGACACTTCATATTGCTTTACACACATTAGTGCGGTATACCTGCTCTCGTTAGTAGCTGGAGATCACAGTTGGACAGGTCTGATCTTTGCCCTTTGACCCCTCCCTGAGTGTGGTGAACCTCGAGATCTGCATCACGGCAAACCAACCAAGCAATGCGACCAAACAAGCCGACCGGAGCACGTTCAGCCATTACGACCGAAGCTTATTGCCAAAGACACGATCATACTTGGGGGAGTCCTGAAGATAAAGGGAATGACCGGAAACATGAAATATTACGCTTCTCCACATCCACGTCCCAGCTCTGACCACTTAGCTTCTCCCCTGTTTATAAATAGCACCAGTAACTATAGAAATTAAACAATATCAGGCAGTTTGTTTTCCACTATTCTTGCGTAAGGACACAGGGTCTCGCCAGCCTAAGGGCCCCGCTGCCTCCTTTCACATGTGGCTATGCGAGGGTTACGAGACTCACAACTCGCTGCTTCAATTCCACTTAATTCTTAAGACTTTTGGGGCCTGAAGCCAGACGTCTGCTCTTTATTACTGGAGCAACACATTTTGAACATTTATGTTGTGAAGATGGTACAGTGACACCGTTCAGTCACAGATCTGCTGAGTGTCATGTGTAGGTGGTTGTCAGGGCCCTCTGACATTGTAAACCAGATGAACCATGTTACATCACACATCGTCGCGTTCATTGTGTAAGAGTGTTTCTGCCTGAGTCCCAGTGTGAATTCGGAGACCTCTCAGGACATTAACCAGAAGAGGCCCGTCTTTGAAAGGCATGCTGTGATCGGGACGGGATCTACAGGTTAGATCCAGCTCAGATGAGTTCGAAAACAAGCTTCGCTCATTGAATCACGGCCACAGCTCCAGGAGACATTGTGGTCATTGCTGTTAGGACGTCTGCATGGTATGGCATTCGGGGCTGAAATGAAGGGACAGACCTCCACCTCTAAGGTCCAGTGAGGCTTCTGGGGGACGGGCTATTAAAGGAGTCTATCCTGGGAGTGCAGCTACGGAAACAGGACGCTGCGTCGTCTGGGCCCACAACGGTGTAGGAGCACAGGACGTCGGTCTCGAACTGGAGCAGCTGACCCATGAAGGCGAGGTTCGGAGAGATGACCTGTCGCCGGCGCTTTACAAAGTCGAAAGCCTCGTCCAGCCGCACACGCTGGGCATGGATGAGGTACGCCAAGCAGATGGTGGCAGATCGAGAGATGCCGGCCTGGCAGTGCACCAGAACGCGCCCGCCGCTGCCCTTCACGGAGTCTGAAAACGGGGCGGAGAGAAGAAAACACTTCGTTTGGTCGTTTCTTGCGCAAACACAAGCAAAACAAAGATCACCGTTCCACGAAAGTTACTAACATAACGGCGTCGTGATACTCACCAATGAACTGGATAGCTTCGGGGAAGAGCACGCGGATGTCCGCGGCCAGACTGTCTTCCACCCTCAGCGTCATGTAGCGCAGCTCCTCCTCGAAGAGGTTGGGGCAGGACGAGGACACGTTCAGCACCGCCGTGATGCCGCAGCGCGCGAGCGTCTCTCTGCGCGAGGAGTGATGCGCGCTGCCCAAAAACAGGAACGGAAGGATCTCCACCGGGCCGCCCTGCACACGCACGCGGACCAAGGTCAAGGATTTGAATTTTTATTATTATTTTTTCTACATATCTATGATTCGGCGTTTCCTTAATTAACAATGATATTTTTCGCAGTTTATTTATTTTTTTACTAGCCTATTTCTTATAATAGCCTAGTTTTCCAAGATTGCTACGGAACATTAATGATTGCATTTGGTTAGATATCGTTTGGTTAGATTTGAAAGTTTTTTTTAAGACACGTTTTTTTAAGTCAAATTTTCGTCAGTGTTTTGCGTATTAAATTAAACTGCGTATTAATTAGGAAGTTGATCTAAGATTGTCCAATACGCATGTCAAAATTCTCTCTCCTTCTTTATTCAAAATAATCTCCTCTGATTTTCTTTCTGTTCAGTTCACAAAGCTACATCGCTTCAGTCCATCTGCACAAGCTTACCTGATCATAGAGGGGTGTCGTTCTGCCGGACATCACCGGCTCCGGATCGCCGAGACCACACACGACCGATGAGTTGACACAAAGCTCAGGATAGGCCGCTATAAAGCCATCAAATCCACCTAAAAGGAAAAGTTAATTGAATAAGATATCGCAATGTAAAAATATTACACTGATAAATGATTTCAGAGATTTAGGTATTCGAGAATGAGCTAGAATAACAGAAATAACAAATTCCATTCTAATTATAACTACATAAATCAATACATTTAAATTTGTGTATTTAGGAGACCATTAAGCCTAGTTTGCTTAAATATTTATGTAATTAAATATAGTGCGTTTTAGAATTATTTAGAATGAAATATAGCCTATGCTTAATCACGTGTCAAAACAGTTTAATAATATAGTTTGTAAAATATCTTACCTTGTAAGAAACAAATCTGCGTAGTGACCGTCTGGACCTCTGACTGCAGCGCGCTGATGAGAAGACTGGCCAGACTCTCGCTTTTTAACTCGCCCACCGATTGACTCTTCTCATCCAGTACCACTACAGGCGAGAATTCCCCGTTTCGCAGGCGGCCCAGGAGCGACTTGTCCGCCAGCAGCCACTCCAAACTCACCACGGAGCTCTTAGACCTTCGCCGTAGCATGGAGTTCCAGTTCACGTTGTGGGAATCACGAATGTGCACCCTGGAGAAGCCGAGGAAGGGTCTGCAGTCCAAGACGACGCATCCCTTCGAGGCGAAGAACTCTGGCGGAGGAGTCCGAAAAATCTGAACCAATTCGCTACCTGTGATCTCTAGAAGGTCAACAATCCCCATCACCTTCAAGTGATGTAATTGTATTAATTGTATTTATTTTTAACGAATACCAAAGGCTTGTAGATTTTTTAAAATCTCCACACAGTTTGACAACAAAACTGTCAACGCGTTTTTAAAGCAGGTCTTTTTTTAAAATGTTTTTTTTCTTGCTCTTTTCTTTTTAAATAATTAAGACAACAGAAAAAAATCCACTCTAATGTTGTATTTCAAATTACGTCTTCACATATACTATCTTTGACCTTACGTTTTTATTTAACTGTAAATAAAACATCAATTTCAAACTTCCTTATTGTTACCAGATGTGCTTCTCTGTAGAGGAGGGGAGGGCGAGCGCTTTTGTATCGCGGCCCACACGTCACAGCTCCGCCTCCTTTCTTTTTTCCACTCGAATAACAAACGTCATACACGGAAACTCCATATATGGTCATTCACCTCAGACCGGTATACCATATTTGGATTTTGACGCGCAAGCCCTCCTATTCCCTTAGGCACGTGGTGGCTGGGTTACCCCCGTGTTTTTGGATTGTGTGACGTGTGTTGCAGAAACACAGCAACTGCCCCATGTACTCTCTCAGACACACACACACACACGCATTGTGTCTCGGTGGCTTTTCTACTACACCTCCGTGCACAGAGAAGCGAATATGAAAGCTACTTCCACTGAATCACAAATGAGTCACTGTGTTTGATGCCATGACACACACGTGTAAACATATATGGATCATGCTTGTGTTTTGTGTGTGTGTGTGTGTGTGTGTGTGAGCGGGAGGGCTCATTGCATTTACAGTATTTTTCCATGCAGGTGCAGACGTATGTGGGCAGCAATAGATATAAAAGGGCGTTGGGCATTTGAACAAAAACTAAAAACGTAAGAAAAAAATACATTTTTTTACTATATTCGTTTTACGTAATCTCTTCGACAACGCCCTGTAGACACAAACCATGCAAAGAGACCCTTGATTGTTCATGAGATGAACAAATGCACAAGACCATCACTACTGCTGAAATCATACCTCCGAGTTTACAAAACATGCTCTCTGCACGTACAAACGGTAGTGCCACAAAGCGCGTTTGTTCTCGCGACAAAACAGACCTGCACGGCGAGACCCGTTTCCGGTTAGTAAATTAAACAAACAGCTACTGTGAGCTGTGAATGGGCGATTACGGGAGGATTAAATAAGCAGACAGGAGAGGCTAATCTACAGCAATCTGTAATCTGAGGTCACGGTCTCAAAGAACACGTCACCACAGCCTTTTAATGAGTTTACTGAAGATGAGGATGAAGACGGTGGGTTATCCAGAGAATCATGTTATCTTCTAAACTGAACTTCTGTTAAAATGAATTTACTTTAATTTACTTTAACATTCTGCCTTCATATGGAACCCACGTACATCCCTTAACATACGTTTAAGCATCGTGTAATGAAAGTATTAAAATACCATGAAATACACAAAATGGAAAACGTCATGCTTTGACTGCACATTAATAATATAAAATTATTTAAAAAAAATATATATATATAAAAATATAAAAAAAAACTACTAGGCCTACTACTACTACTACTACGACTATTAATAATAATAATAATAATAATAATAATAATAATAATTAGAATAATTAGAATAATAATAATAATCTGATCTGCTAACACTTGACTGAGATCTGCTAACACTTGACTGTGATCTGCTAACACTTGACTGTGATCTGTTAACTCTTGACTGTGATCTGCTAACACTTGACTGTGATCTGCTAACACTTGACTGTGATCTGTTAACTCTTGACTGTGATCTGCTAACACTTGACTGTGATCTGCTAACACTTGACTGTGATCTGTTAACTCTTGACTGTGATCTGCTAACTCTTGACTGTGATCTGCTAACACTTGACTGTGATCTGTTAACTCTTGACTGTGATCTGCTAACACTTGACTGTGATCTGTTAACTCTTGACTGTGATCTGCTTGCTCTCAACTGTGCCTCCAGGTTTCACGGGTGCATTATGTGCACTATGGGAGGACAATCTGGTTTGGATCTCCCCGTTAACAGAAGGTTAAGTAGAATAGGGTCAAGGTCAAGGTTAAGGTTATGGTCAAGGTCAGGGTCAGCCACATCACAGAACACAAGTGGCTCTGAATACTTGTATCCCCAGGACCTCCTCGGTGACGCTCTGAGAGCTGTGAGATTCACCTAATCTCTCTCTCGTGATCTCCATCAAAGTGCTGAACCCCACGTGGGTTAAAGAGAAATTCGATCTGTTCTTTAGCTGACATTGCAATGCAAGCTATAAAGCAGCTCTGAAATCCTGCTCAGACTGGATTGTGTGAGACTTTCCTCTATGACCTCTTTGCAGAGCTATCTATACTTCTTCTGTACTTCATCTTCACACTTCTCACCTCTCACTTCACACCTCTCGAAAGACAATTCCGCGCAGTGGTGGCACAGCTGCTGTATCTTGCTGCTGTGCTAGGAGATGAGTCAAGGGATGTTTTGGTTCCTGTACATGCCCACGTTACTGACGGCCCCTAACCCAGTGATACCACCAGCTTCAAGTTCTGGCAGCGAGATGAGGAGTTCCTCTTGTAGAGGCCTCTGTGTTCTCAGCCAATCTGGCTTTAGTTTCAACACTGGTGTACTGAGCATGTTTGAGAATATGTCATGGCTTCCGTTTATCGCTCACTCAGCACTGCCACTATGTATAATTTCTCAGCTTTTTAAAAACTTTTTTGTGGGTGTCAACACAGTATTTGAAGCTTCTTCTAAATTAATTTCTGGTACAGGAGAGTCTTCAGCACATACAGCAGGTGTGTCTCCATTCCATTTCATTCTGATCAGTTGTAATCTTTGGGCCACATTTTTGGGCTGTGGGCACAGAAGGGTGGACCTTGGCTCCATAAGCCTGGTTATGTAGCTGGAGAAAGGTTCTGCTAACTGGATTAGAGTTTCGCCAAACGTGTAATCATATGTTTTCTGAAGTCAGACAAGTGGATGGATGTTATGTCCTGGATTCCATCTGTTCCCATCTCTACATCCATGAAATCATGCTGGATGAGTCTGTCCACAGCTGCATCTGTTGGATGTCCAGTGTAAGTTCCTTCCTAAGTGTCTCTGTCAGCATGACTCAGCAGATTTTGTGGCATCACCGGGGAGCATGCAGGCACATTCCACTTGCAGTAATTTGAGAATCTGTGTGTTGTTCAGTTTAGCTCGCTACTAATCCTCACCCAGGTGTTTCTTTGTTGAGCTTAACTCTGTCAAGACAGCGAGTCCTTGGGAGGTTTTAGTGAGACATTTCTACCTGCGGCAGAGGGGTTGCGTACTGGAGAACACCATCATTTCATGACTTCACCATGTCCCTTTGTCTTATCTCACTAGACCAGGGGTTCTTAACCTGGGGGTCGCGACCCCCCTGGGGGTCGCGACGTACTTCCAAGGGGGGTCGCGAATGTGACACAAAATAAGGTGTTTTCTGAGTTAAATGTGCGACGAATCAGGTTCGGAGCTAAATTTTGTTGTTCTTTACTCAGCCTGGACAAGCGTAGCCACAACGTGCATGCGCGAACCTGAATCAAGACTCAGAATGAGGCAGGTTGATTCAGTAAAGTTTATTGAATCAAACTGCCTCATTGTGGCTCCGCTCGTCCAGGCTGGATTAACATGGAGCGTTTTGTAGAACGTCGAACTGAAAGTGGGGATGCAAAACGCCCACTTCCAGGAACTTCAGAACAGAAAAAAACGAAGAAAGTGAGAAAATATGAAAAGTACTTAGAATATGGATTTACGCAGACAAGCGAAGGAGGGGATGCACGACCGCAGTGTGTTCAGGGTTGCCAACTTTTCAAGATCGCTTGGAGTGAGATTTGAACCTGGAGGGGGTGGCGAGTGTAAATTGTTACCGGGCGGGTGTACAATGGACACAAATTAAGTGTTATATCGCGATCGATCGATCACCGGTGATTGGTGCCAGAGCGAACTAGTAACTCATTGAATCATAGATATGGATCAGAGGTAAATAAACTAGTTTTTTTTCGCCGTGAGAAATCGGATGTGTGGCGTGAGAGCGTGTGAAAATAGTCAAATTCGTGTGTCTCAGGCTCAATGCGTGAGAGTTGGCAACCCTGGTGTCTTGTTTGTGGCGAAGTGCTAGCCAAGGAAAGTCTCAGGCCCTCCAAGTTGCTACGCCATTTGCAGACGAAGCATTCGAGTTTGCAATCAAAAGCTGTGGAGTGTTTAGAACGTAAACGGGGGGGGGGGGGGGGGGGGGGGGGGGGTCGCGAAATTTACCGGAGCCTAAAAGGGGGGTCGCACAGTGAAAAAGGTTAAGAACCCCTGCACTAGACTTTAGTGTGTCAGTATCTCATCTCACTAGACTTCACTGTGTCCCTGTGTCTCATCTCACTAGACTTTACTGTGTCCCTATGTCTCTTCACACTAGAATTCACTGTGTCCCTGTGTCTCATTTTACTAGACTTCACTGTGTCCCTGTGTCTCATCTCACTGGACTTCACTGTGTTCCTGTGTCTCATTTTACTAGACTTCATTGTGTCCCTGTGTCTCATCTCACTAGACTTCACTGTGTCCTTGTATATCATCTCACTAGAATTCGCAATGTCCCTGTGTCTCATCTCACTAGACTTTACTGTGTCCCTGTGTTTCATCTCACTAGACTTCGCAGTGTCTCTGTGTCTCATCTCACTAGACTTCGCAATGTCCCTGTGTCTCATCTCACTAGACTTCACTCTGTCCCTGTGTCTCATTTTACTAGACTTCACTCTGTCCCTGTGACACCCATTCATTACCGCGTGTGAGGAGCCGTGTTGTGTTTCACTGGTGTAGCAGGAGAGTGAGAACCGGGACACGTCCACACCCAGAGCTGCAGCTGAGCGTGGAGACTCACCGGAACCATGGTGCCATGAAGTGACGTCGCGGGCGGTGACGGCGTGTTTGGTGATGGTGATGTAGCAGTGCAGGTGTCGTGTTTGGGAGAGCCCATGAGGTGTGTGTTCAGGGTGCATCAGCCACACATGCGTGTTTACCATACACAACCCCTGTGATGGAGGTTTGGGGCTCATGCCTATAGCAACACACTTGTTGCACAATTGCAGGAGTGCACAGCGTGACTACAATATTAAGGAAATATTAAGTCATTTGGTGAAACTCAGTCTCAAGTGAAATGTTTTCCATTTGACCATGACATGAGTATTTAAAATCTTAGTCATAGAGAAAATGTTAAAATGTCAGCATATTAGTGCCGGTAAAGTCTGATATAATGATGGGAATTACTGTTGTGGAATAAAAAATTTTTTTGTTTATTTTTAGACTAGTTCAATAATGTAGTATGTATTTTTATGTAACAGTAATTATACTATATATACTATATATATACATATACGTGTGCAGTGGATTGGGTTTGTGTGTGTGCGTGTCTGTGTGTGTGTCACATGTGCAGTGGATGGGGGGGGTCACTTGGACTTTATTCCTCCTGTTTTCAGTCTTCATCTGTGTGTGTTCTGTGGTGCAGCTACTGTTGTAATGCCCCCATTTCCCCCATAGGCATGAAAAAAGGAATCTTGTATTGTGCTCATTCTCTTCCTCAGCTGGAGAGATGCTTGCTCTTCCTCTCCTGTCGTTTCTCTTAAGCAGGCCCTGGCTCCCTCCCACACCGCCTTTCAGTCATGCTCTCACACTACTGCCTACACCCTGCTCACACTCTCACACTACTGCCCACACTACTGCACTATTACTACAAAAAAATCCTTCACACTCTGCCTGACCACTTTACACTGGAAACCAGCAGCCCAGACGATGATCGTGTATTGGTTCGGTTATGCATAAAGTCGGTTCTAATTCATTCACATTCTACTCAATAATGCTCTGACAGCTAAAACCAGTTGGGCAACTTTGGCTTTCATACAAAACAAATACGCACTACAACAAACACAGCTGCCCTCATTATGTTTGTCTGTTGACCCCACTCTCTGCTACTGAGCTCGGAGCGTGCCCTGTTGGTATGATTGGCCTGACATGACCGATATTAGTATTGAGCACCTATAAAAGTTAGATGAGGGGTGACAAAGGAATTATTATTAACTTCTGAGTAGCACATGAATGACCTTCAGCTATGGGTGTCTGCTGCAGAATCTCCGTGAGGAAGTGACAGACCTGAACTCGTGTCCTGAAACTGTGTCCTGGCTTTTTCTAGCATTAAATGCACTGATGGTGGGCTGCGAACACACACCATATCCGTCTGGAAACCGAGAGTGGTGGTGGTGGGGGGGGGGGGGTTTTGATCAGTTCTGGTGAATGTTGCACTGTAATGGAGCCCCACCTCCCCCAGCCCGACCAACAGACCCCCCCATCACTTTGAAGTGTTGAGTGGGCTAACGCAGCAGGCTTCCTCTTCCTCGGCACATCCTGTCTCTTATTTCATCATTCTGGGGGCTCGTGACGTTCTCACACTCATGTGCTAATCTGTTACCTAACTCACACTGCAGTATTATGCTTTATTATGTATTAGGTCCACCCACACGTGATATATATTTGACTTTAAGGTTACATTTATGGAAAATTCAAAAAGTTCAGACTACAGTAATTTTATGTCATGAAAGTAGGGCATTTAAGTGATTTCCTCATCTCAAACAATTTACTGAAACAAAAAGCAGTGGCAGGTATAACTCAACAAAAAATGTCAATGTCTCAATAGCTTGTTATGTGCCCATGAGTATCAATTACATCTTTACAACAGCGTATCATGCTGTTCACAAGTCGTCTTATGGTCTGCTGAGACACGGCGTCCCACTCTTCTTGAAGGGCCCTCAGGTCACTGAGGTTCTGGGGTTCAGAGTTACAAGCCTCTACACAGTGACTCAGCTGATCCTGTAGGTTTTCTATGGGATTCAGGTGTGGAGAAAGTGCAGGCCAATCCATCTGAGGAACCCCTGTCTGTGATTCATGCAGAGGCACAATGACTGGATCACTGATGTTATTTAAGTAGTGTGGGCTCGTCACTGTACCACTCACAAAGTGTAGGGCAGTTCTGTATTGACTAGACACACCTGCCCACACTGTAACACCACCAACACCACCAAAGGCATCTGGCGACAACAATGGCTGATGCATATCGCTCCCCTTGACATCTCCAACATCATAACACTCCCCGTGACGTCTCCAACATCATAACTCTCCCCTTGACGTCTCCAACATCATAACACTCCCCTTGACTTCTCCAACATCATAACACTCCCCTTGACGTCTCCAACATCATAACACTCCCCTTGACTTCTCCAACATCATAACACTCCCCTTGACATCTCCAACATCATAACGCTCCCCTTGACGTCTCCAACATCATAACACTCCCATTGACATCTCCAACATCATAACACTCCCCTTGACGTCTCCAACATCATAACTCTCCCCTTGACATCTCCAACATCATAACACTCCCCTTGACATCTCCAACATCATAATGCTCCCCTTAACGTCTCCAACATCATAACACTCCCCTTGACATCTCTAACATCATAACACTCCCCTTGACATCTCTAACATCATAACACTCCCCTTGACATCTCCAACATCATAACGCTCCCCTTGACGTCTCCAACATCATAACGCTCCCCTTGACGTCTCCAACATCATAACACTCCCCTTGACGTCTCAAACATCATAACGCTCCCCTTGACGTCTCCAACATCATAACACTCCCCTTGACGTCTCCAACATCATAACTCTCCCCTTGAGGTCTCCAACATCATAACTCTCCCCTTGAGGTCTCCAACATTGTTGGCAGCCATCATTTCTGCTCAGCGTGAATTGACTTTCATCAGTGAACAGAGCTGAGGTCAACTGGTCTCTCGTCCAGCATAAATGCTCCCTGGCCCGTGCCTGTGCCTGGTGGTGTGGTCAGGTCATCTAACACGCCGCCCACTCTGACGTAAATGGTTCTGAATGGTCTGACATGACACTTGGGTGCCTCTCCCTTAATGTGCCTGGAGTTCTGTGGCATTGATCATCTAGTTCCACAGGGCACTGTTCACAATGCAGCGGTCATCAGTGTGGGATGTGACCAAAAGACGACCCCTTGTACGCCTTTCTGTGACTCTATCTGTGTTGCAACCTGCTGACGTTCTAAGCTCAGTGGCCACTTGTGTCTGTGTACATCCTGTTTGAAGCCTCACAATTGCGAGGTGCTGTTGATCAATTGTTAGGTGTCGTCTTGGTCTCACGGTGTCAAAATGTGAACATGATGATTTGGACTGTTTAAGTACCAATTCTAACTGAACCAGGAAATGTATTGATCGATTCATGGATCAAACACCTGTTGTGAATTTTGATGTTACGATTCTTGATAGGCAACATCAAGTTGTGCAAAAATTACTGAAACATTGAACAGTTGAACATAGGTCCAAATATTTATCCTTGTGTCATGTGTGATGGAGATGGCAAGGCATATGTAAGCACGAGAATCGCTGTGGAGTCTGTGTGTGTGATCAGAGGGTGTGTGATCAGAGGGTGTGTGTGCATCTGCATACAGGTGTGTGTTTGCATGTACGTAGGGTGAAAACAGTGCACTTCTGAAGAGACAAGGAGACATACACTTACATGAGTGTAAATTTTACAACGGAGAATGGCTCTGAATAAGTGTGTGTGTGTGTGTGTGTGTGTGTCTGGGGGTGCTTGTTTGAATGTAATGTGACGACAGATATGTGGGCTGACCGTGTGGTTCCTGTCACAGGAAGTGTATAGTTTCCTGACTTCCTCTTGAGCTGGCAGTGGAAAGTGTAGATGGGTGTGAGTGCACACGGCCCACCACACCACCGTGCCCTCACTCCACCGCCCAGTTACATAGGAAAACCTAAAACAGTCTGAGGAAGTTTCCAACGCTACAGACGTTTACATAAAATAAAGGCTGATTGCTACAGAGGACACAATGAAGTGTTTACTAAAACTAGGTGAAAGGATCGTTGTTGCTGGAAGGCTTAGGAACTGGTTAAGATGTGTTCTGATGTACTGTAATAAGGGCAGAACAGGTTTGTGCTTATGCACATATTAGATCTTTAATGCATAATCTCATAAAATCATTTATTTTAGTCATTGAAGCCTCTGTTAGATAGAAGCGCTTGTGTGTTTTAACATGATTGTGATGTTGAGTTTTGGGATTTAATGACGTAAGTAATGAGTAAGCTGATGGGAACTGCTGTGAAAGAGACACAAATATGTTGGGTGAGAAAAATGGATAATTTCCTCCAAAACACCAAAACAGTTTACAGGAACCAAACTAAAAAGAAATGAGTGAAAAACCATCATGGCTTTTGTCAGGTGTTGTTCCTACAACAGTGATCAGCTGCGGTTTTGGTGAGCAGTTGTTTCACTTTTGGAGGAAGAACATTTTTGTTTCAGGGGACATACTGCAGTATGATCAACTTACTTATTTGACTTAAAATGTAATTGAATTTACTGGAGTTGTAAAACGTAATGCATCCTCATAGATACCTCATACCTCCCTGCTCAGTTCAGTTAATCCCACTCACTTAATCCCACTGGTCAATAATCCAACTCACTTAATTCCACTTTTCACTTCCTTGATCACTCTGGATCAGATATGATGGATCTGGGCTGTACCCAAGATCCACAGGTACGTAGGTCTCCAGATGGGAATCCGATGGTAATGGTTGACATACAAAGCAGAGTTTCTGTGTCATGTGCTGGTTGACAACATCAAAATTGAAGACATAATTTCCAGGACTAAAATTACTGTAAACATTTAAAAAGAAGGAAGTAAGACATACTGGTATACCCACTCATCCTCCAGTAACCTCACAACTACTGCACTTCCTACAGAAGGTCACTTGGGAAATACACAGCAAAATTCTGCAAACTGGACATGACTAAACCACAACCACAACTTGGTGCTAAAAATGACAGTGAGAATGAATCAAATCTAAATCTGGCCTTGCTAATTCCGGCCATGATAAAAAGGAAGTCCCACAGACTGATGGTTAAGTGCAGATTTTCAAATGGGGGAGGCTTTGTGTGCTTGTTTGCCACCACTGTCCCAAATGAAAGGATAATCCAGGGGTTTAACCAGTGGATTATTGGGATTATTGGGATTATTAACTGTAAAACATAACGCAAATGTAATGTAAGACATGAGACATGTTCCTTTAGCCTCCATCTCTCTCTGCTCCTCCCTGTGTGTTCTGACCTCCTGTTTGTTATTGGTTCATCACGAATAACGTATGCCTTTTCCCTCATT
>NW_027506886.1:150000-170000 GCF_052324685.1 Brachyhypopomus gauderio
ACATAATTATCATTTTGTAAAGACATACACAAGAATTAACTCATTCAGCATTCAGTACATACAGCCCATATTCACGCTCAGTACATGCACAGGCCAGATTCAACATTGAGCATATACACAGGCCCTGTTCAGCACTCAACACTGACACAGCCCATAATCAGTATTAAGTACATACACAGCTCATAATCAGGACATATGTAGATGAGATTCAGCATTCAGCATTCAGCACTGGTTTTAATCAGGCCCTCACCTGTTCTCGGCTCCTGCCAATGTCTCATAAACTCACTCTGGTACTCTGTTTGGGCTCGATACAGGGTCGTGGGGTCTGGAACAAAGATTTATGTTTCTCAAATAAGCAGCCAAGGACTAGTCATGTGAATTTTCATAGTGGCGTCTGTAATATAAAGTAACATGGATGTTTATGCTCTAAAACTAGAGTGTGCAGTAACTAGAGTGAAGGACAGTTGGAAATCAAATACACAAAATGTATAAATGAATAAATAAAAAATCAAAACACGTATTTGCATAATTGTTGCATAACCATAGTCACCAAATGACACTGAACTGAACAGGGTTATAGCTTGTTCAGTTAAATCAGGTGATTCCTACTTTCAAAATGTAACCTCATCAAGGTCAGAGATGACATCCTATTCTACTGGACACATTCCTCTCCTGACCGACCCACCGATGAGCCCAACGGACTGCTCGCTGGTGTCCCGGAAGGTCGCATAAGCATGATCAACGATCTGTTCCAGGTCCATCTGATCCTGGACCGTAATCCCTCCCACCGTGGCTATGAAGTCCTCGTGCATGTGTAGGATCAGGCGGTCACACTGCAGACAGCAGCTCACACTGGACAGCGCACACAGCAAGCAGAGGCAGCAGAGCGGGAGGCGTCCAGCGGCCGCCATCTTACGTCCAGGAACACGGTCGCGGGCTCAGAGGGCAGCATGGAACTCCATTATGAGGTCACATTCTAGAATCAGAAGGAGGTTGTTGTTTTTTAAACGCCTATTATGTGTATGTCTCATTCTGGAAAAACAAACAAACAGGAATATAGACTAAACAACCCAAATAATGTCAGTGAGAAACATTAGTAGTAGGCATTTTGTTTTCCATAGTCCTCCTAACATTAGTGTGCTCTCAGGTCTCATCACAAGATAATGAATAACTGTGTCTCAGCTGTTATGAGCTGAGCGGTGGATGGAATGACAACAATGACAGTGAGTGTGTCCTCTTCAGGACACTCTGTTGTGCTGTTGACATCACTGGATTTATCCCTATGCCGCCCAAGCACCTCAGGAGATTCAGGGAATGATCTCACGTCCTCTGCATATCGTTTGCTTTCATCTCATTCCATGTGAGCATTTGTCTGGCTGTAAGAAGCATTCTGGACTGAGAAATAAGCGTGTCAGTTGTCATGTGTAATAGCACGCTTGGCCCTGCTGTCTAAGGCAATGGTGAGATCACAGTGCTGTGGGGTGTAGGGTAGAGGGGGTTCATCAGCATGGCTTCCTCAGATTACAGCAGTTCTTCCATTGTTCACCCAGTGTGAAATGACCTCAGCTGACTGACAGCCCACTCATTGGCTCAGCATGCCGTCAGTCCACCATAAGCCCGCCCCCGCGACACCTAATCCCACTACACCACTGCTTCAGCTCGCCCTTTCCCCACCTCATCAAAACGCGACGACAATGGAACGTTTTTAACATTTACTTACGCTAATTCATTAATATAGAAGTTTCTTATAATACTATGGAGTCATACGCTCCACAATTTTACTATACATGTTAACCAGTAATACTCTTTATGATAGCGTTAATAAAACAACTCAGTGCAACCGAAATAGTCTCCAACGGCCCCTGCAGTGAATGTGTGAACACGTGCTTGTGTCAAACTGAACTCCCACAGTGTTCAGCGAGTATATCATCACTAGGTGTCTTGTTTGAGGGCTGTCTGGCCTCCTCTCTCTCCTCTGGGTTAGACCGCAGGTCCTGAAGGGTGTCCGTGTGAATGTGTGTAGAGGTTTCTGAGTGAATGGGTACAGGACCATCAGGTTAGGGTGTGGGTAAGGTTAGGGTGCGGTTAAGGTTAGGGTGCGGGTAAGGTTAGGGTGCGGGTAAGGTTACTCTCCTTAGGGATGGTGGTGGAGTCATACCATCAGTGTGGAGCTCCATTGATAACCCAATCATCCATGGCAGTCTCGTTACTGTAGGCTGCGGAGGTGAAACGTTCCATTGGCCTGACAACGCTGAATCTTTTTTTGGCTGCTGTGGAGCCAAATTCTCACTCTCCCTTAACTCCACGCCCACATGACACGGACAGCAACAAGCAAGCGTGGTAAACACTTTTATTGAGGACCAGAGGGAGTGGGAGGAGATGTTAGCAGTTCCTAATGTGAGAAGTAATGCAGCCAAGTTTGGTGCAGTCAGTGCTGTAAGCTCTCTTCCCATATTGGTCTAAACAGCAGCAATGTGGAACTTCTCTGAGTTCTTGGAGGTGAAGACGAGGCATGTTTACCAGTATGGTTTGTGCCTGTGTAACTACAGAGATGCTTGATATTTCATAAAGTTTATGATAAAGGCAACAAGCTTACTTATTTCCTAAAGCTAAAATCTTGTATAAAATCTAAGTGGATTTAAAAATGTTTTGACAGTGTCTAGACAAGCCATGTGTTCAGACCCTTCTCTCTACCCTCTTATGGAAACCCAGGCACCTTTGACCTGAATCAGATATCAGGTCCCTACTATCAGTTACATCCTAGGCACAGATAACCCCCGATCCTACTTACTGTGATTCTCAAGGACAAAAGAATCAATCATTTACAGGTTGGGCCGTTTGAGCCGTAGCTCACAGATCACACGGCTTACGGTGAGATGTCCTTGGGGGATCAGCTCCCCATATCAACTCTGGTCCAGCTTGCGAATTAAAGAAGAAAACTGAAGACCTGGTACAGAGCTTCTCCGATCTGGGCCACAGCAACAGAGGGAATGTAAACGGGTCCACAAGGACTAGATTATAAAATATATATTTCTAAATAACAAGATGTACAAAGTCTAAAAAACAAAATGTACAAAAAACAGACACTACTGAAGCACTTTAAATGTTGAATTTGTAAACATAAAAATAAGCTGCTAAACAATACAACAAACAATCCAAAAATATAAACAAAATGTCTAAACTTTATGCAAAATGAGATCTGTTTAATACACTCAAACAGGTCTGTTTTTAGGCCAAACGAATTTAAATTATTTTAAGACCTTAAAAAGAATTATTAAAATACAAAATCAATCCTAAATTAATCCTAAAATGTTTTACAAATGTTTTCTCGCAGCAGTTGGTATTTTTGACATTTAAATATTATTAAATAATATTAAATAGTGTAAGCTAACATAATAGAATGTGAGACAACAACCCATAAAGGAATTATACAGACTTAAAATTGTTGTTTCCTGCTTTAACACATTTAAGGACCTTTAATTTACTGGACTTCCCTGTGTATATTTATCAAGAGGAGTGTGACACTATGACGTTCTGACTCCTCAATGTCACCTTTTGTTCGACTGAAGTGATATTCTTATCAGTGAGGAGGTTAAGCTGACCTTTATGAGACACGTATATATTTCCAGTATCTATTTGTGCATATATAAATGTCCAGAGGTTATGTAAAGTATGAAGCTAATTAAACACTGAATTCATGTTCAGTTTATATAGCACCAAGATGCCCAAGGTCGCTTTACAATTTTAACACAGGTATAAGTTTTACACAACCAATCACACACACCAGAGAAAACGCACAGTGTACTCTCTACCGGAGACTAAAGCCTCCTGGGGGACTGAATGGGGTGCAGGAAGGGGAGAGAGAGGACAGACCCTAGTGGCAGAGCACCATCCACCACTGGGCACACAAGCACACACACATGCACATACACCTGTTTTTATTGGACACAAAGAGACACAATTGTCAGGGACTGCCAATAGACCTAACCTCCATGTTTTTGGACTGTGGGAGGAAACTAGAGACCCTGGAGGAAACCCACATAGACACGGGGAGAACATGGAAACTCCACTCAGATAGAGACCTGAACCCAAGACCCCGGTGCTGAGAGACAAACACACTGGAATTTCAAAGTGCTTCACAAAAGACATCGAAGAATGAGCTTTACATTAAAAATGAGGAGTAAACCTTCACTTCTGAAAGGGCTTTCTGGTCTAGAGATTCATCTACATATCAGTCCATGATCTTTACCAGTACAGTACAACCCAGCTCGCATAATCCTGTTTACATTAATGAGACATTAATGAGACATTAAAGAACCACAGTCTCTTACTGTCCAACAGTCAGCCAATCAGTGTGTAGATAAATGATACTGATATACATTTACAGGAAGATTATGCATTTACAGGAAGATTATGCATTCTGTTGCTGGTTTATTATTATTAATAATTATTAGAATATATAGGTGCAAGCAATATATTTAAATGTATTTTTATGTGTTTTGATGTATTTTTAGGTATTTGAATTAATTTTTTCAGTGTGACCAGTTGACAATGCAATATGTGTTTATTGTAGATACATCTGTTATGGTGTAGTGAGCATTCACCACTTATATTTCATATTATAAAATGTTCAGTTTCAATTATTATGTGCCAAGTGTGTTAAATGTACATTTCTTCAGCAGTTCTCATATAGTGTTACTTGAGGAATTTTGTACCTCTATTTTGCAAGTTCAATATTGCTTAAATTTATATTTCAAACTGCTCGAACTGTTTGGAGATATTTTTTTAACCAATATTAACTAAAGTTAGAGGAAAGGTCATAATTCTCCAAGTAAAACTCTCTCTGTGTGAGCCACGTCTCTGGGGTGCACTGATTAACAGAAAGTATTTCGTTTACATTAAAGTCTGACATTCTTTCCATGTTACAATTGACTGTCAACATGAGATATTCTTAACAAGATTCTCTAAAATCTCATTTCCTCTAATGATAGGGCTACATCCACAGAGCGTGCCATTCGTCAAATAACTGGAGACATAGAATTGAATAATAAAAACTGTTAGCACAGAAAGTGGTAAGAAAACACATGTCTCAGGAGACGCAAAAGTCCTCTGTATAGGCAGGGTGTTTACTTCCATGGTTTCTAGACAGACCTGAGCCCTGCCACAAAAATGATACGTACAGAATTCAGGTCTGAATTTGTGTTTCTGTTATTTAGGTCTTTATATTTGCAATCCTAATTTTTATAAATGTTTTGCTACTTGGAAGACCTTAGTTTTAAACTGTAAAATTTAAAAATATATTTTTGTTTTAAGATGGCACCCTTAATAGATCCTTGGTAGTTTAAGTTAGAAATTTTAAATATTGATTAAAAAACAAAACAATAACTCACCATATAGCTCATAGTAGGATACTACATAGCAACTATAACAAATGATATTGTATTTTATTAAATATTTGATCTAGGAGACAGCAGGCATTTTCATAATATAATCATAATACACATCTCAAGAAGAAGGAAAATATGAAAAGGACCCCAGGAATGAACATGTGCAGTTCTGTCACGTAACATCAATGAAGTGCAACTTCTCTGCCTGATTTTAAATGTCTTATCACTGAGAGCGTAAATACACACAGATCATCTCTTCTGCCATCTTTGGTAACCTTTGATGGACTTTGGCAGAAATGATCTAAAAAGGTCAAAATCATTCAGAATGAGGTGTGTTTCATAACGTACAGAGAATGTTATGGATAGAATTGCTTAGCAACTAAGAAAAAACAGGCCCATTCAAGCTGATTGCTGCCATCTGACCTGGTATCATTTACTATTATTGTGTTTCTTCTTCAATGATATCAGTGTTTTGGTATATGAAACCGGAAAATTGTTTTATCTCTGAACGATTGTCCCTTCAACATTTTCTTTTTCTAAACAAAATAGAAGCTAAAGATTTAAGATAAGCTTAAATCATTTCAGAACACTGAATGGTAGGAAGACGTATGGGTGGGTGGATGGGTGGAGTCACTGATACATTAGTTAAAATGGTGGATATGATTCATATGATCAGTTTGATCTTGTGGGTTGTGGCTTGATAACTTGGGCTTCATCTTTTTAACACACACACACACACACACACACACACACACACACACACACACACACACACACACACACACACACACACACACACACACACACACACACACACACACACACACACACAAACTACTACAACAACATCAAATAAAGGTGTCTCCAAATCTTTACTAACATATTTTTTGTGTTTTGATAGTTACCCGCTATCAGTGGTCTTTGCTATAATCATGTATTGTGATGTAAACATGTTTTTAAATGTTCCAGCATTTGATATTTCCTCATTTTAATGTTTTGAGTCCTGCGTTGGAGTTGTCTTTGCCCTGGCCTGCTCTGTGGCAGTTAGCACTTGGAAGGGGGTGATAGTCTAAGGTTCTTTCTAAGAACTGTTGGCCTTGAGCGATAAGGGCCTTGATAATTTCTTGAAGCAGCAGTATTGATATTCCCATATCAAACCTCTATAATGTAGATTAGCTCCTGTGTTTTTAAGTGTGACCATATTTTGTCCTTTTGAAATTCAGAGTGGTTTTATGAAAGAACATGTCGAAATGGGCATTTTTCATTTTGGATTAGTTTTTCATTTTTGCAAACAAAAATTTACATTTTCAAGGACACTCATAAATGCCAAGATATCTAAAGCCGGATCAGATGGGTATGGTAATAAACGTATTACATATGCTCCCCAGATTCTTGCAATGGGACAAACTTGTTTTCAAACAACCAATGGAGTCCCATAAAACATGCATCAGTAGGTTTGCTATACATGTTCAACAGACACAAACGGCACAGTGAACTAAACTTCCAGCCCTCTAGACTTGAATGAATCTCCACATTGGCCATGTGTACATTTCATTAGATAGACTGGAACAACATTTAGGAAAAGCACATCAGACCAACCATTTCAACCAGTAAGACTCATGAGACCAACCTCTTCAACCAGTAAGGCTCTTCAGACCAACCATTTCAACCAGTAAATCTTTTCCAAACCCTTTCCTCAACACATTTCCATCTCTCCCTTTTAATTTCATTTCTGAGAATCTCATTTCTGAAATGTCCCAGGGAGATAATAAGGTACAAATTAATAACCCCGTTGTTTGCATAGCCTTGTGTGGTGAATTTGAGCTGTATAATCATGCTGTAATGTATACCACAACGCTGTAATGCACCACATGTATGTTCCGTCAACATGTAGTACTGTGACCTCCCTGTGCTAGGAGCTGTATTATGTAGAAGGGATATATTACATAAAGTTGTATCTTGACTGTTGGTTTCATAGCATTGCTTCATTCCCCTGGTATGCAGTATGGATTGGGATTCCTGGGTTTTCCGTGTATCTGTCCGTGCCATGATGCTGACCCAATGTGTGAAACTCCCTCTGATTTTGTTAACGTTGCACTTCAACTGTGGAAGGTGAAATGTTGGCATTAGTCCAAGTGAGGAATTAAACACGTCTTGTTGGCAGGGGAACCGTCACATGACAATCGCCCCAAGGCCGCTGTTGAGCAGTCTCAGCTACAGTCTTGTTTTGAGCACGACTCAAAGATAAAAGCCCTGGCTTGCACTATGACTTGGTTTGCGTATTAATCATGTGCAAACAGTTCAGAACGGCAGGGTTTGTCCCATATGATTAATAAGGGAAGGGGCAGGCCCCACGGCCAACGCTCCACTCTTACCGCCAATGCGACTGGCAACACACTTACTGCATCAAAGACAATAAGAAGCAGCACACACATGGCGTTAAGCTCAGCAGTTTCTGTCCAAATGAGATCATCTCATGAGGGGGAATGAGAGCACCGATAATTAACACACTCTTGCTTTTAGTGGTCGAATCTGCTCTAGTGTTTCCTGGTTCGTGCCACAGCAACTCAAGGAGTTTCACTTTTAATCATGTTTACTTCCTTCTGTGCTGCTTCTTCTGCAGAGTAAAAAAATCATATAGTGTAAACAATTTATATAGTGTACATAGACTGCAATCAATTCATGCAGTATATATATAACCTGAAAACAATTCTACAGTAGAGCAGTACAGCAATTCTGCTCAATTAAATTTATTTTAACAAAAGATCAACATTATATAGCATCTTAGCTAGATCAGTAGGAATGCTGTCATTAATTACATTACTTTCAGTAGAGTGATATGTCAGCAGTTATGTGATCCTAAGTAGTTTGAT
Organism: Brachyhypopomus gauderio; assembly: GCF_052324685.1. Classification (NCBI taxonomy): domain Eukaryota; kingdom Metazoa; phylum Chordata; class Actinopteri; order Gymnotiformes; family Hypopomidae; genus Brachyhypopomus; species Brachyhypopomus gauderio. Next base: position 158,261 of record NW_027506886.1, read on the forward strand.
GATCAATTATGAGTATTAGTTAGTATTATCAATAAAATAAGCATCAATAAGTCAAAACAATTTATTTACATGGAGCTTTTCATACACAGCATTTTAAATGGGCCTAAAACAATTACATGATAATGCTTAATACACCTTGAGATCTATCAGCTTTGGGAGGTTGTTACAAAGTACAATAAATGAGTAAATAATCATATTAAAGGGGTAAATAGATTAAGAGATTAAAAGTGTTGTAAAAGAGTGTGTGTTCAGTTCTGAGCATGAGAGAGCAGGAATGTTTAAATCTGGACTTATAGATCACTATGTTCTGAGTTCAGTTACGAGCACCAACACTTGGGCTCAGCTGTGTCCACCCTCGTTCTGTGGCAGAAGCGTGTAGGGTGCCATGTGGAGAAGCTTCCTGCTGGCCAAACACCAAACGCAAATTCAGTTTATGTCTTTAGATCTTTCCTAGACTTTCAGAGACATGGGAGATGCCTCCAGTGTCTTGTGGACTGGGAGGGTTATGATCTGAAGAGAAGTCTAAACATTGTGGATCCCAGATAACTTACTTCCAGTTATGTCCTGGCTGACCCTCACAGTGCCTGAGTGGGGGGCTGTAGGTCAGTGGAGCTTGGTGGCCTAGTCTGTGTCTACATTCCCCTAGTTAAGCCGTTTGTTTGGTTCTTGACTGTGTTTATCCCTAGACTATAGGCTACTACCATGTACATTTTGTTCACTGTGTCTTCAACTTTGGACTGTGGTGACATTGACCTGTGTAATAAACATCCTGCTTTCAAATCCTGCCTCCCAGAGTTGGATGTCAACTAGACAGGTTTGTGTGCATTACAAAGCCCTATTCCTACCGATCAAACAGGATTAGGGTAGGTAGTGTGATACGCTTGATCAAACAGGACTTATTTAGCGTGATACTCATGATCAAACAGGACTTATTTAGTGTGATACTCATGATCAAACAGGGCTTATGTAGTGTGATACTCATGATCAAACAGGACTTATTTAGTGTGATTCTCATGATCAAACAAAACTTATTTAGTGTGATACGCATGATCAAACAGGACTTATTTAGTGTGATACTCATGATCAAACAGGACTTATTTAGTGTGATTCTCATGATCAAACAGGACTTATTTAGTGTGATACGCATGATCAAACAGGACTTATTTAGTGTGATTCTCATGATCAAACAGGACTTATTTAGTGTGATACGCATGATCAAACAGGACTTATTTAGTGTGATACTCATGATCAAACAAGACTTATTTAGTGTGATACTCATGATCAAACAGAACTTATTTAGTGTGATACTCATGATCAAACAGGAATTATTTAGTGTGATACTCATGATCAAACAGGACTTATTTAGTGTGATACTCATGATCAAACAGGACTTATTTAGTGTGATACTCATGATCAAACAGAACTTATTTAGTGTGACACACATGATCAAACAGGACTTATTTAGTGTGATACTCATGATCAAACAGGACTTATTTAGTGTGATACTCATGATCAAACAGGACTTTAGTGTGATTCTCATGTTCTGTGTGACACATACTACTTGAATTATTTTGTTTTTATTTCTTGTACATTTTTTTTAGTTCCAAGCATATCAGCTGAGTCAAAGAGTAGAAAACATTGCTGGACCGTGGAAGGTTAAAGTTTGAAAATGTAGTAATTTTAAGTATAATTATAATTTAAGCTATAATTAATTCCTTTATTCCTTCATAACATTACTGATTTGAAAATATTCTTGACTGAATGTTTTATACGGGCTTTTATAGCAGTTTTAAGGAAAGTCATAAATACAACAAAAAAAAAACAAAGGAAAAACCAAGAAAGAAAATGTGTTACACTCAAGTTCACCACAGGGTGATATTTACCACTCCACCCTGAGTAGCAATCATAAATATCAGTGTATCACCACTCCTTTGGTGGAGAGACTCCTCTTATCACAAAATTAAACACGTGGCTCGGTTGACTGGGACCAACAGAGTTCTGACTGTACCAACTGGAGTTACTTTGAAAAGAAACGTGTATGGGTTGTTCTCTATTTTGGTATGTCCCTGTTTCCGTGTCTCTGAGATTGCATGCTGAGAGCTGTGCTCTCGAGTTGGTTAATCAATAAACCATATTGGGTTTTGTCCTTCATGATTGGCACAGAGCACATCAGGCCAGATAAGAAACAGTTCAATATTAATTACGTATGATTCCCCTGAGGTGTGGTAGAGCAGCTGACCCCCTCTGTCAGTGCTTCACTGACGTAGATGCAGGACTGATCTAGAGGTGCGGTGGGCCTCTGCCTACCCCTTCCCCTAGTTTTCTAGTTTTCTACCCTTCATTTTTCTGTCTTTCCTGTTGGATCCAACACTCCAGTGTCTCCTGCTGGCAGAATGGGGGTCCTCACACACAGCTGGGACTATGCCATCATTTTACTCACACTTGCTTCATGCCTGGTGAGTGCTGCTTTATTTTAACACAAAAATTTGGATAAAGATTGTGGCAATGGAAAATTGTCAGAAAAGAGGTGTGATTTAAAAAATCGTCGGTTGTATGTTGTAGTAAAATAGCAAATCTGCACCTAATAAGCCAGTTTGTGAGCGCTCCTTTCATACAGAATGACAAATACCTGATCAAAGAGCACTGAGCAAAGAATTTCGAGATGTAAAAGTTTAGCCTTAATATTTCAGTGGCCTTAATACATTATGCCATGAGATGAATTCATAAACCTGCAGCGCAGTATTCTATCTGTCACTTATACGGTATCTGTATCTGACCAAAGTACTTCTACCACACTTACGGAAATCCCTACTGAGTTGAGTTGCTATTAAACAGATTATTTATAGCCCGAGTTATGAATTACAGGATGTATCTGTCACTCGGAAAGCCACAGATACAGTATTTGTTTTCTATAATTTGAAAAGCAAAGTCACATTTTGGGTTTCCAGTTACACCAACAGCTGAGGTGAAGAGATGGTACTTAGTGGCATGAATCATTCGTTTTTTTTAGTCACTATGCAACTTGCCAAGTCCTGTTCTTTGTGCCGTCGAATCCTGATAAAAGTGTCTATATCTGATATGTTTACTGTTGATCACCTCCCCTCACCTCCTAGGTATTTTCTGACACTCAACCTGCACCTGGTTTCTGTGTAATGTATGAAGAGTGTGGCCTGAACCCCACTGTGGAAGGGTCCCTGATCCCAGCCAAAGTGCCCTGCAAAGACTACGGCCCAGCAAGGCTAGTGACGGGGCAACACTACCAGCTCCTGAGTCAGGTGTGTCCCATGCTGGCCAACGGTGAGGGCCAGACCAGGGCCTGCTGCTCCATATCCCAGCTGCTATCCCTACAGAGCAGCCTGATGCTGTCCAAGGCTGTGTTGCTGCGGTGTCCCTCCTGCGCTTACAACTTTGCCCATATCCACTGCATCACCACCTGCAGCCCCGAACAGAGCCAGACTATCAACATCACCCGGACCATAATGGTCAATGTTTCCAACGTGGAGAAGGAGGCAGTGGTCGGCTATCAAGCGTACATCTCCACCACCTTCTCCGATGCTTCTTTCAGGTCTTGCAAAAATGTCAGAATCCCAGCAACGGGGGGATATGCTATTGCCACGATGTGCGGTCGCTATGGCGCCAGCCTGTGTACGGCTCAGCGTTGGCTGGACTTCCAAGGTGACTCAAGCAACGGGCTGGCACCACTAGACATAGACTTCCGACTTATTCCACCAGATCAGACTGGAAATGTTCCCGTTGGAATGGTCCCGTTCGCTGGGTTAGCTCTAGGATGCAATGAGACAACACCTGATGGAGACAAAGAGTGCTCCTGCCAGGACTGTAAGGAGTCCTGTCCCGTGGTCCCTCCTCCGGGCCCCCTCCCCGAACCCTTCATGATCGGAGGCATGGATGGAGTGCTTGTGATTTGCCTCATTGTCTTCTTAAGCCTTTCCCTCCTGTTCTTGGGTTTCCTGGTGGCCAAGTTCGTTTTCCAGAAGCTCAAGTGTAAAGTCACGGACAAAAATGGCAATGAATTGAACCACAACCAGAAGGTGCAGCCCTGGGATGTGACATGCACCGACCGAGCGAGTCTGATCACCCAGGAATTCCTGGGGTCTCTCTTTCAGACCTGGGGACATTTAATGGCGAGACACCCTCTGAAGGTTATTACTGCATGTCTAGTTGTTGTGGTGATACTTGCAACTGGGCTCATGAACATTGAACTGACCACCGATCCCGTCCAGCTCTGGTCGGCTCCCAACAGCCGAGCCAGGCGGGAAAAAGACTTCCACGATGCCCATTTTTCCCCCTTCTACCGCACCAATCAGCTGATCCTGACTGCACCTAGCAGGCACGGCCACATCTACGACTCCTTGCTCTTTGGGAAAACAAACTTCAGTGGCCTCATATCTAAAGGTTAATATTTCATTCAGTCATGTTCTAGCTAATGAACCATTTACAACCTCAAGAACTTTTAGATTTGTAGCCAAATCTTCACTTAGTTCTCTTAGTTGAAGATTAAGGCTGTGCTCTTGTTGAACAATTTTACCTCTTCACAGACCTGATCTTTGAGCTGTTGGAGCTTCAGCAGAGAATTCAGGCCATTGAGTTCTGGTCTGATGAGCTTAACAGCACAGCCACCCTGAAAGATGTCTGCTATGCTCCACTCAACCCGAAGAACCCCTCTATGTCTGATTGTGCTGTCAACGGTCTACCCCAGTACTTTCAGAACAGTGTAGAGAATCTGAATGCAAAGGTTAACATGACTAAGCTTGGTGTGACCAAAGAGGTTGATTGGAGGGACCATTTCATCTATTGTGTGAAGTAAGTCTCATCCTTGGAACAACGACACTACAGTCATCTGAGCGACACTGCATTGTCTATGAAGCAGAATATAATCAGACAATGTACGCAATCGTTATGACGTCGGTGTGTAACTGTGCTTCTGTTTTGATGGTTATTTCTATGCACATGCAGCTCTCCATTGTCCTTCAAAGACATCACCACATTGGGCTTGAGCTGTATGGCTGACTACGGGGGACCAGTCTTCCCATTCTTGGCTGTAGGGGGATATGAAAGTAAGACCATGCAATTACAGTTACAGTCCATGGGTGGGATTAGCGTTAACCCTAACCCTGATTCTAACCCTAACCCTGATCCTAACCCTAACCCTAGTGTTTTTGTGTTGTTTCCAGATGAAGATTACACAAATGCTGAGGCGTTCATACTGACCTTTTCCCTCAATAACTATCCACGGGACCACCCGAAGTTCAGAGTGGTAGAGCAATGGGAATCCAGGTTTCTGCAGATTGTGCAGCAGTACCAGAAAGATCCCAGAACAAACTTCACATTTGCCTACATGGCTGAGGTGAGCTAGTCATGGGTTTTGGTTTGGTGGTCTGATGGTTAGGGAACCAATCTTGTTACCAGAGAGTTGTGGGTTTGATTCCCAGGTCCTAGGCCAAGACTGAAGTGCCCTTCAGCAAGGCACTTAACCCCAATCACTTCCCGGGTGCCGAGCAAGGGCTGCCCACTGCCCTGGGCATGTGTGATCACTGGTGTGTGTGTTCTCACTGCACATATGGGTGAATGCAGAGGACAAATTTGGATTAGAGTGAAAATGGCAAACGTAAACTAACAGATCTGCTTAGAAAGATTTAAGGAAAAGAGATTTGATGAAAAAAGCTTATGAAATTCCATTTGTTTGTAGAGCTTTTTCTTGTCCTGTTCTATCTGAACTCCCCGTGAATACACTCTTATTGCTAACAATGTGCTGGCCCACAGAGGTCGTTAGAGGATGAGATCAACAGAACTACAATGGAGGACATCCCCATCTTCATGATCAGCTATGCTGTCATCTTCATCTACATCGCTGTGGCACTGGGAGAGTACTCCTCCTGCAGACGCATTCTGGTGAGACGGATCCTTCTCACCACTGCTAAGTGTTTAGCCTCAGATTCCTTTTGGTGGAAAGTCCCTTACATAACTGAAAGTGGCAAAAAAGAACAGAAAGGGAAATACCAACACATCCTATTACAACATGCAGAAATGACCTTTTTGCATGATTAGATAATACAGAATGATAACGAATGCCATGATTAAATGCACCCCGCACAATATGTAGAATAGGATATCAAGGTATCTAAAGGAATATTCCAATGGAATTTATTTTATGTGTATTTGTATTTATAGACTGCAATTACTTACTTATTATCTTTCTCTCTTACACACACATACACACACACACACACACACACACACACACACACACACAGGTGGACTCCAAGATCTTGGTGGGGCTGGGTGGAATATTGGTAGTGGGTTGCTCAGTCCTGGCCTCCATGGGTTTTTATGCTTGGATTGGACAACCTTCCTCCCTGGTCATCCTTCAAGTGGTGCCCTTCCTGGTCTTGGCTGTTGGAGCCGACAACATCTTCATCTTTGTCCTGGAGTATCAGGTATCTACTGTATCCGCTCTGAATCACAGCTCTTTGTTTATTCGTCCCCTGATGTTTTTACTTAGTGTAGTTCAGCAGTCATTCATCCCCTCTTCCTCTTCCTTATGTCCTTTTCTTATTCAATTCATCCTCCTCTTCACATCTGTGTCTTTTCTGTCATCAATCAGTCAATTTCTAGTTTTATATCTGATATGTAAGTTTCATGTAGATTTTTATTAAACTGAAGATATTAGAAATTATCCTCTCTCTCCTCCACCTCCCTCCATTTCTCCTCCTCTCCCTCTTTCTCTCCTCTAATCCCTCTCTCCCCTCCCCCCAGAGAGATGTGAGGCGACCTGGGGAGCAGAGAGAGGAGCAGATCGGTAGAGTCCTGGGAAGAGTTGCTCCCAGCATGCTCCTCTGTAGCTTGTCTGAGTCCGTCTGTTTTTTCTTGGGTAAGACACTCTGGTGTCTTGGGCACACACACCAGTCCCACAGCAAACCCAATAGCCCATAGATATGATACATTATCACACACTAAATGAATCATATCTACTGTTCAGATTGTCAGCATGTGTGTTATCTAAGTGACCAAATTATCTGATAACAATGTGCAAAACAAGAGATACACAAATGGTCCTTCACCCATACTCCCATGATTATATTTAGTGCCTCTTTTAACTCTCAATACTCCCCCGTTATCTTCCAATACTTTCTCAACACTCCACCATCATTCTCAACACCACCCAACACCGTTCTTCCCAACCTCCTTCCAGGTGCTCTCAGCACCATGCCTGCGGTGAAGTCGTTTGCACTCTACGCCGCCCTAGCCGTGCTCCTGGACTTCATACTACAGATGACGGCGTTCGTGGCGCTGCTGTCCCTCGACGCCCGCCGACAGGACGCCAACCGCTGCGAGATGCTGTGCTGCTGCTCCGTGAAGACGCCGCGCCCATCCAAACCCAGCCAGGGCTTCCTCCTCCCTTTCATGGAGAAGTACTACGCCCCTGTCTTACTCCACCCGGTCTCCAGAATAGTAGTGGTATGCCACACAAACACTTTCGGTAGATCTGAGAGGGGAATTCTTTTGAGTGGAGAATTCTTTTGAGTGGAGAATTCTTGAGTGTTGTGCTTTTGAGTTAACTTTTACATTGAAATACTAAAAACATATAATGGATAATGTGATTTATTATAGGTATTTATTTCTTATATTTAAATTTGTGCAATAATTTTAGCTGTGGTATCCCATTAGTTTTCCAAAACCATAAGTTTTAATTTTTTCAGTTATTTTTTTTACTTTTATTTTTTTTTCAAATGACATATTATTGTATATCAATATGTAACGCATACGATATTAGTAAAAAACTACAGGATAAGTACATGTCTAAGGTATCTTGTTAATAATGCCACAAAGGCTGAGTCAGCGGGTCGTCACTCCTGCCTTGTGCTCCTGTCTCCAGATGCTTCTGTTCCTCTTCATGCTCTGTGCCTCCATCTTCCTCATGTTCAACGTCAAGGTGGGACTGGACCAGGAGCTTGCCATGCCGACGGTGAGCACACAACACCTCCATCACGAGCAACCTGGACCCGTGTGCCTGTGTGCCATCACACACTTCCCTGGCGTCTGTTGCTAACGCTACAACTTTTCTGTTTCTTTGCTAATCGTTGCTCTTCCAAAGGACTCCTACATGCTGAAATACTTCGAATACCTGTACAAGTACTTTGAGGTCGGGGTGCCCACCTACTTTGTCACAACGAAAGGCTTCAACTTCTCAAATGTGAATGGCACGAATGCGGTGTGCTCCAGCGTCGGCTGTGATGAGTTCTCCCTAACCCAGAAGATTCAATACGCCACCGAGTACCCAGCGAGGTAATACGCCAGCAGTTTGGTGACATGTTTTAAAATTTTATTCTAAGTGCATTATGCACCAAACGTTTTAACTATGTTTGAGCTCTGTTCCAACTGGGCATGCGTAATGAAGTCGTGACTCACATGCTAAGCTCTGATAAAGAGACCAGACATCGTCTTTTACCCGGAAATGTCCTCTTTTTGAGCTGTAAAAAAATGTCTAGGCGGAATTTCCCAAACGTCTGGGATTTTGTGTTACTCAAGCTTACATAGAATTTCGAGAAGCGCTTCATTCATAAACTAGTTCCGCTCTCCTGTACTCCATTCGGTTTGCTTGAGTGAGAAGTGAGGGAGTTGAAGTAGCCAGAGATTTTGGGAGTTCCCCCCGTTTTACATTTTCGGCAACCCCCCCTGAGATGTCCTCTTTTTCACCATCTCAGATCTGGCCACCTAATCTCTGATGAAGTGGTGACTGACATGCTAATCCCTGATGAACTCGAGCAGGACTGTTTGTTCTCCTATTGCAGCCTTAATGTTTTTAATTACATTACATCTAGTCAAAACTATTCAAATAATATTAGGTCTCTGTGTGGCCTTCTTCAAAAAACCCAAAGTCTCTGGCTATGTGCTCCCACAGAAAAATCATGGTTGATTCATGTCATATTTCTTTACACCCATATCTCAGACCGTCATGTGTCAAGCTGTCTCATTCCAGTTACCCTGTCTCTTCCTGTGTCTGGCTGTCTCTCATCATCTCTGTCTGTCCCACTGTCCCCTATGCTATCTAATGCCATCTCTCCCAATTTCCTGTCTCATCCACTCTGTCTGAAAGTCTCATGTCTCCTCTGTGACTCCCATGTCTCATCCATGTCTCCCATGTCTCCCCTGTGTCTTCCCATCTCCTTTGCTTCTCCATCCATGGTACCTTCCTAAAGATTGGTGACAGTTCAAGGTCAATGACCCAATAATCATAAAAAGCAAGACAGTATAACATCACACAACAACCAAAGCTCAAGCCTCCTCAACAAATCACAGTTACTTTCTAGGTGAACAGCACCAGTGATGTAAACATCTACTGCAGTGCGGGCTGGCCTGGTCTCTTGGTGCCCTTTGGCATCGTACGTCTCCTGCCATATGAGCAGGGCGTGTGTTTACGTGTGCAGTTAGCATGTTGTCTCACCCATGCTCCTGTGTCCCGTGCTCTCTGAGACCTTGAATTTTTGCTGAGTTAATGGCCGTGAGGCACACAGCCTTTCTGAGCGTAGGTCATTAATATTTAACAGCTCCTACAGAGAGAGAGATAGGAGGGGTCAGCAGTGTCATCACACCAGCTTTGTTTCTTCCTCTGAACCTTGTTTGTCAGCATTTACTGGAATCTGCCATAAAAATATATATATTTTTAATGATTATTATTTTTCAGTATCTCAGAACAAAATTGATACGTTGAAATGGATATTTTAGGTATATTTGTTTTTAATGTAGAAATATTCAGATAATTGTTTTAATAATTCTGTGTTTTATTCCTGTTATTCCTTCAGATCTTACATGGCTATCCCAGCATCCTCTTGGGTGGATGATTTCATTGACTGGCTGAATCCTGGATCCAAGTGTTGTCGGCTTTACACCAGCGGCCCAGACAAAGGCCAGTTCTGTCCTGCCTCAGAGAGTAAGTCTGGACCTTACAGTGGAAGCCTGAAACGCCCCAGCAGAACCACAGAGTGAAGCCCACACAGGGACGTCCCCAGGGCTGAGACAGCACCTCCGGCCCACCTGCGGGGCCCGCTGGACACGCCGGTGCTCGGAGGTGCACGTCCGGCCATGGGACTAGTGAAACCACAGCTGGTCAGATTCAGTATTAGGACTCAAAACTTGTGATCTGTGAAGAAAACAAAAACATTTGCATACATCATCTGACCTTTGGCCTTTTGCTATGCAGGTAATATAAAGTGTATGAAGAAGTGTATACCCCTCCCTGACGGTGTCCTGCGTCCTAGCGAGGAGCAGTTCGACCGGTTTCTGCCCAATTTCCTCAACAACCGGCCAGACCTGCAGTGCCCTAAAGGGTAAAGCGTGTTTCTAGGCAACAGCGCCATGCCAGGATGGTGCTTTGTTCACTAGCTTGTTTTGTTGTTATTGTAAACAAAAACAAACTTGCAGCACAATACTTCAGGAATAACACTCCTTGAGTATTTAAAAATAATAATACTAAGCAACTGTATGGTTAAGAGTACCGTTAAGAGTATAGTTAAGAGTTCAGTTCTTATTCAGTGAATTCAGTGTGAAACGGTCACCCTGTCCTTCTCTCTGTGATAGTGGACTGGGTGCTTACGACACAGCTGTGGTATATGACAAGGAGACTGGGGAAATTTTAGGTGAGACACCAATATATACTTTAGAAACCCTTTGATTGGCATGAATTATAGTTAATTGTTGCCAAACCAAAGCAGTAAACATATTTAGAATTATAGTCAAATAACAAAATAACAACTTTTTATTATATATATATATATATATATATATATATATATATATATATATATATATATATATATATATATATATATATATATATCTGTCTCCCCAGCATCTCGGTTCATGGCGTACCACACCACTCTCACGAACTCCCAGGAGTACACAGCAGCCCTGCTGCGGGCCAGGGAGCTGGCTTACAACATCACTATGGCGATGAGGAACGTTTCTGGGACGTCACCTGACTTTGAGGTCTTCCCCTACACGTAAGGACCTCACCCCAACACTCCTTCAGCTCTGTCTCCATCAGTGGCATTCCTCACTGTCGCTCAAACCAGATCACTGTCACATACACCATGCCAACATGCCAACATGGCAACAGTGTCTTTTTTTTTTCCTTAAACTTTCCCTGCATGTCAGACGTGACGTCACTGTTGAATATCTAGTTTCAAAACAAACATGCTTTCTGTGTCATATAAGAGGAATAAATTCCATAATAATTCTTAGTCACATGTCAGAAAATTCTATTACAGAAGCATAATAAAAGTCCCTCTGTGTCACCCCCATGTCCCACCCCCACCGGCGCCGCCCCAGTGTCACCTATGTGTATTACGAGCAGTACTTGGGCATCGTGAACGAGGGCCTGTTCAACCTCTGCCTCTGCCTGCTTCCCACTTTCGTGGTCTGCTGCATTCTGCTCGGAATGGACCTGCGGTCCGGCTTTCTCAACCTCCTCACCATAGTGATGATCACCGTGGATACGGTGGGCGTCATGACGCTGTGGGGCATCGACTACAACGCCGTGTCTCTCATTAACCTCGTGACTGTGAGTAGGGGTACGATGAGATAATGGGCTGAAAACATTTAAAATGCTTAATAAGTACCACAGGCAGTCATGTGATGAATGGTTCCCCATTTGGGAAAACAAAACAAATACCTCATGTTGTAAACCATGACATTGAAAATGTAATTGACTGTAATCCCTCAG